>NC_083570.1:84215377-84412877 GCF_027579695.1 Neoarius graeffei | reverse complement strand
GTCTTCAGTGGGTAGGCAGCCATAAGGCCTTTCATTGAGGGGGGGATAATTATGGGCCCCAGATCCCCCTTTGCCTAGGACCCAAATAGCTTGAAACGGGCCTGCCTATTGTGGAAGTGTGAGGAGGCAGAATCCCATCTGGTTACGACTGAACCTCAAGGATCCGTTCTTTCCACTTCACACTGTACACCACCTCATGCTGAGGATTTCCGTGTCCTTCTCTTTAAAGTTCTCCTTAGTCTCAGCGTGCATTTCTTCCCCAGGACTAATGATTTACTACCTCCATCTCGGCTTCTGACATAATGATTTAAACATCCCGACATGATTTTACACCATCACAATGTCCAGTGATGCTTATTCCAATTAAAATATATTACCAGACCTGCCATCCTTTGCACATTTTGCGTAGGAGCTCTACAATTTAACGTCAGAGTATGCTAGTATGAGTTATCACTCAAGAGTACAATAAAAACTGGAAACGAGCAACGATTGATTGATTGATGGCTCTTTTGAACTCTCTGATATGAAGTGACACATCTGGAATCTGGAATCAGGACTTGACTTGCAGGACGTGCTCACTTTTTGCAAATGGAAATAAATGTAGAATGTTTTGAGTTCATAAATGTGAAATGCAATTTATCAATATACAATTTAGCCAGTATTATACAAGCATACACTGATCAGCCATAACATGATGACTACTGACCGGTGACGTGAATATCAGTGATGATTACACAGACACGACACTTTTTCGATGGAATAAAAACATGTATTCTATTCCCTTCTAGCGGGTTTCATTCATTTGGTTTGATAGCATGCAATATTGTTAGCATATCGCTTATCCTACGTGTATTACACCACTCTACCCAATGGAGAATGAGCGTTGAATATGGTTTACGATGTTGCATGGTTGTCAAGACAGCGTGACGTTACACATCGGAGACGCAAAACTTCAGCATTAGCAAGCGACTGGGACAATTTGTAAGCAAACATGGCCGCCAGGTTTGCTTTGTTAAATGCAGAAGATTTTGAGAGAATTTTGAACGAGAAAGACATGTTGAATACCCGAAAGAAATATGTATGAATAATAATAATAATAATATTGGCTGGCTTTTTTGTGGTATATCAGATATATTCCATTCAGCTAGCATGATATTGAACTCATCTTCGACTTGTTCAATATCATGCTAGCTGAGTGGAATATATCTGATATACCACAAAAAAGCCAGCCAATATTATTTAATTATCTCATTACAATGGCACCTGTTAAGGGGTGGGATATATTAGGCAGCAGTGTTGTAGTCGAGTCACTAAACCTAGAGTCTGAGTCAAGTCTCGAGTCCCCACTGTTCAAGTCCGAGTCAAGTCAAAGTCTCATCTCATCTCATCTCATTATCTCTAGCCGCTTTATCCTTCTACAGGGTCGCAGGCAAGCTGGAGCCTATCCCAGCTGACTACGGGCGAAAGGCGGGGTACACCCTGGACAAGTCGCCAGGTCATCACAGGGCTGACACATAGACACAGACAACCATTCACACTCACATTCACACCTACGGTCAATTTAGAGTCACCAGTTAACCTAACCTGCATGTCTTTGGACTGTGGGGGAAACCGGAGCACCCGGAGGAAACCCACGCGGACACGGGGAGAACATGCAAACTCCACACAGAAAGGCCCTCGCCGGCCCCGGGGCTCGAACCCAGGACCTTCTTGCTGTGAGGCGACAGCGCTAACCACTACACCACCGTGCCGCCCCAAGTCAAAGTCATTAAAAAAAAAATTCGAGTCGAGTCCGAGAACAAGACTCCAACTGCACCATTTGACGGTGGCTGTTTTAGCACCATTAACATTAGTTTGTTCCTGAACATGACGTATGAACAGGTGAACGTGCTTCTCTTTGTCAGGGAGTGTGAAGTATTCCGTCAGAGATGGTTGGGAGACGGATGTAAGTGCAGAAGGTGTGTTTATTAATACAAATGGGGACGGTAAACAATCCAGAACGGCAGGCAAAATCGCAAAACAGTGAAACAGGCAGTAGGCCGAGCGAGGCACAAACAGGCTATCGTAGACTCGACAGAATCAAAGACGAGAAACAGGAAATCGGGGATCAGGAAACCAAACAAGGAAATAAGGCTTGGTAACGCGTCAGCAACGCAGCTCAATACTTTGCAAAGTAAGTGTGTTTTCACAGTTTTTATATCGGCACGCTGATTGCGCATTAATCCTGTGCAGGTGTGAGTCATTTACGATGTGCGCGAGAGTCCGCTTGGCACATGCGCTGTCCAGAGCGCGCCCGAGAGTCTATCTGATGCACGCGCCAAGGCGTGCAGGTGTGACACTCTTGCAGGAAATTAGTATAAAAATTAATGCAGATATTTATATCTTATGCCAAATTATTATGGCATGTTACAAAAAAAAAAAAAGAAAGAAAAAATCCGAGTCCTCGTTTCCAATTTCCATGTCTGAATGCAGTTAATGCACGAGTCCAAGTTGAGTCACGAGTACTTAAAATTAGGGCGTTGGAAGCAGGAAAAATGGGCATGTGTAAGGATCTGAGCGACTTCGACAAGGGCCAAAGGGTCTTTCTGTTTTACCAGAATTAACTTTTTCAGCAGTTTGCGCTACAGTAGCTTTTCTGTAGGATTGGATCATATGGGCGAGCCTTCATGCCTCATGCGAATCAATGAGCCTTCGACACATATGACCCTGTCACCGGTTGTCCTTCCTTGGACCACCTTTTGTTCGGTACTAACCCCTGCATACCGGGAACACCCCACAAGATGTGCCATTTTGGAGATGCTCACAGGGATGTGATTTTTCCACGAATTCGTGGAATTCCGCTTTTTTCACCTCAAAACTTGAAGAAAATTTTTTTTTTCCGATTTTTCCCTCATCCACATTCGTATCCTATTCGTTCTGACTTTGTTTGAAAGATGGCAGCCTCGGATTTGCATCTTTACGCCTCGATCACGGAGGCTGCCATCTTTCAACTCTTTGTTTGAAGCGAGCTTACGTACAGCTATCTAACAAGCGCGTTCATTGGTTGTTGCAGAACGATGAGCCAATCACGTACCTCGTTTCATCTCAATGACGTAATTGCGTAAATGACGTAATTACGTCAATGAGATGAAACGAGGTACATGATTGGCTCATCGCTCTGTAACAACCAATGAACGCGCTTGTTAGATAGCTGTACGTAAGCTCGCTTCAAACAAAGAGTTGAAAGATGGCAGCCTCCGTGATCGAGCGTAAAGATGCAAATCGAGTTAAAGAAATCGACAGAATAGTGAAAAAAAAGTTCCGCTGGGAATGGTTGGAGAAAAACCGCGGCTCGCCTCGGGGCGAATTACGTCACAAGGCGCGGGGCTAGCGGGCCCTGCTCGCGCTGGTTCTTTGGGGAGTGTGTGAGTGAGAGTGAGAGAGAGAGTGAGAGAGAGAGTGAGAGTGTGAGCGAGTGTGTGTGTGTGTGAGCGAGCGAGAATGTGTATGTGTGTGTGTCAGAGTTGCATGTTGACCATTAAATTGGCTTGAATTTGTTAATCATGACAAGTTTTTTCTTGTGTTTGCTTGCCATTTTAGTACAATTTTTAAGTCAGAAAACCCCAGAACCCAGGGGCTTCGGGGGGCTTCCCCCCTTGTCCCCCCACCAGGCCGCTGCCCTGGACCAGCTGGGGGCCTGCGGCCCTCAGACCCCCGGCTAAAATTTTCAGATAATTTCACCAGCCCCAAATCACATCCCTGTGCTCAGACCCAGTCGTCTGACGTCACAATTTGACCCTTGTCAAAGTCACTCAGGTCCTTACGCTTGCCCATTTTTCCTGCTTCCAACACATCAACTTCAAGAACTGACTGTTCTCTTGCTGCCTAATATAACAGGTGCCATTGTAATGAGATAATCAGTGTTATTCAGTGCCTACACCAAATCCCAGTATAACTGCACTCTTGCTCAAGTGATATTTCTTAATTACCATTATTTTTTATCATCATAATAACTTCCTCCAGCTCTGCTGCCGTTTCCAGGTAGTTAGTGGGTACCTGGTTCAGCAGCACTTGTATTGATGTCAACTACTTGAACAGCTAGATGTTTGGGTTAAAAGCATTCCCCGAATGACTCTATGCAACTCCATGTAAATAAATGTAAATGTGTGCTTTCTAATGCAGCATGATAGCTAACATCAATGCTTTCTTAAATAGCAGCAGGAGACAAACCTCACCTGTGAACACCTGCATGTTTATGTATTTATACGGAGAAGAACTGACAGACTGAGCTCCACAAGACAAATGCGTTCTGTCCTCCCTCTCAGGATGGGTTTGATCTGCGTGTGAACACACATCTGTGTCTTATGCGTGAGCTGAACTGAACACCTGGAATTATTCGAATTTGGATAATCCACGCCAGCTACCTGACAGCTTGCTGTCGGAACGGCGCTTCTCCATCTCCGACGTCACGTTTCCAAAATTATCCCTCGAAAAACCGGCATATTAAATGGAACCTAGGTTAAAAATGGATATCCTGACTATCTACTAATGCATGCGTTGTTTGTCTGTTGTCATTTTGGTGGTGTGTTTGCGCTAAGATAGCGGAAGTAAGTCTCGCCTGTAGCGTGTCGTGTGTGTTTTGGCTGGCGGGGACACAGGTCCGTGGTTATTAGGAGTGGAATTACTGTGGAGGAACAGTGCTGAACCCAGGCTCAGCCTTCTGAAGCATGGGGACATGTGGCAGTGCATTTGCATTGATCCTTATTATAGCCAGAGATTTCATCTCTGTCAAATGCTCCAGGGTCTAATGTGCCCCGACATTTTTAGGCACTTACACTCACTCTTTCATACACAACTGCACTAGGAAAAGAAACTTTGAGGTTTTTTTTTTTTTAACCATCTCTCGATATTTAGTTCTCCCTGTAGCCGTTTGGATAAATAGCCGTCTGGAGCTCTGTGCTAATCAGCTGTGTTCTGTTACATCAGGGCACATGAAACTCATTTTGCTTTAAACCTTGTACCACATCTGCAGCAGTGTTGTAAATGCTGTTCTCATTTTCCTTTGCTGACGGAGATCTTTCCCCTCACTGGCTTCTCCTTCTCTCAAACTGCAGCATGGGTCTAATTCATGGCATTTTGCTCCCAGAGAGAAGTCAACACTGATACCCTCCTGAAATAAGGGCTCTTCCGAAGCCCTGTGCTGTCAGGGATTTGATGTAGGGCTCATAGCGGTTGCGTGGGTCACCTCACATGACCATTGGCATTAAAGGGCCATTTGTCTTTTAACCCAGTAACAGAAAGGCTCTCTGGCTATCAGCCAAGTGGCCAGCAGGGACCGAAGCCCTCGACTTTGGCGCAGTGTGTTCCAGTGTGTTGACCCAGAGAATAAGAAGACGCTGGATGTGTTTTCTCTCTGCGGCACTCAGGGAGACTCTCAAGTTCAGAATGGTTTGTGGTCGAATTCCATTATGCACCAGCCTGTTCTTCCTGAATTGTACCACTGCATGTGAAAAAGTCACCAGTTGGTGCATCTAAAGGTTGAATAAACATGTCAGGAAGGGTATATGTGCTTTTAAAATGCAGAGATGCCAATATCAACACCTTGACTGTAGCATTGATTTTTGATGATCTCAAATTTTGTATCGAACTCCAGGAATCAGCAACAGAGACCCTGGAAATGCTGCAGCAAGCCAATGGAAATGAACCAATGAGCTGGGCGAGATGTTTTGAGTGGCATTTGTGCATCAAGAGGGGCAGAACGTAGTCCCCCAGTGATGTCCGAACATCTTGAAGCGCGAATGCCACTCAAAACACCATGTCCAACAAGCAGCCAGGCTGTCCGTTTTTAAGATGTTGACGGGCAACAGCAAACACAGGCAAGAGGCAATCCAAAGAAGATGACCGCAAACATGACAAGGGTCATAGGAATAAAAACATTGTTTGGGTGGCACGGTGGTGTAGTGGTCATCACTGTCGCCTCACAGCAAGAAGGTTCCGGGTTCGAACCTCGTGGCCGACAGGGGCCTTTCCGTGTGGAGTTTGCATGTTCTCCCCGTGTCTGCGTGGGTTTCCTCCGGGTGCTCCGGTTTCCCTCACAGTCCAAAGGCATGCAGATTCGGTACAATGGGGGCCACTGTAATTGGCGCAAGCTTTAGTGATTTTTATATATATATAATATAAAGTTATTCCACGAACTCAAGCTGTACGTGAGCTGATAGCCGACGAGGCACGTAGCGCTGAGTCGGCTATAAGCCATGTACGATGAGATTGAGTGGAATAACTCTTTTATTCCATCCACATTCACTGGATTTTGAGAAACAGAGCATTTTCTTTTTCTGCAAATTTGATAAATAAAAACTTTATACAAAACGTCTGACAAAATAATTTCTGCTTAGAATGTAAACAAACCAGGGCGGCATGGTGGTGTAGTAGTTAGCACTGTCGCCTCACAGCAAGAAGGTCCGGGTTCGAGCCCCGGGGCCGGCGAGGGCCTTTCTGTGTGGAGTTTGCATGTTCTCCCCTTGTCTGTGTGGGTTTCCTCCGGGTGCTCCGGTTTCCCCCACAGTCCAAAGACATGCAGGTTAGGTTAACTGGTGACTCTAAATTGAGCGTAGGTGTGAATGTGAGTGTGAATGGTTGTCTGTGTCTATGTGTCAGCCCTGTGATGACCTGGCGACTTGTCCAGGGTGTACCCCGCCTTTCGCCCGTAGTCAGCTGGGATAGGCTCCAGCTTGCCTGCGACCCTGTAGAACAGGATAAAGCGGCTACAGATAATGAGATGAGGATGTAAACAAACCGGCGAAATGACAGGAGCAATTTGTGAAAAATGCTACAATAATTCATGAAAAAAAAAATGTTCTGACCATCAAATATTTTGATGATCAAATATAATATGGTTTGTTTTGTTTTTGTATTTTTGGGGGTTTTGTTTTCAAGTAGAGTTTTTATTTTGTCTTCGTTTGCTTCAGCAACACGCTCCACCATTTTGTTTTTCTCTACTCACGGATATGAGCGGATATCCTAGTAGTAGAGTAGCCAATCAGAGCACACGATTGCTCATATCCAGTGATTGTGGATATAATATAATATAAAATTGAATTAAGATGTGAACAGGTTGGTAAATGTGCTAAGGGTTGTGTTTGGAGTTGCTGTGACCTCCATGTTGTAACTCTAAACACCATCTAGTTCAGCATTCAGCTTGTTTTTGTCTATCTGAAATCCCCATCCTTAAAGAAATACCACCGTGTCCAGAGGCTTAATGGTGATTCACATCAGTGGCAGCTGGTGGCCTTTGAAATAGGGGAAGCTCAGTTTTAGGTTTACGTCATAAAATTTTTCAGTTATTTTTTTATTTGTCATGAGTCAATTATTTGTCCATTTGTTGTTATTTGTGTGTGAACTCTGCCACGTTCTACTCCGACTCTGCCAAGTAAACTTAAGCGTGCACATGAACTTAAAGGAGATACACAGATTTTATCCAGTCTATGGACGTGGCGTGACCCTAGTGATTTACTGATAGACTGTCTCAGTGTTACCTGGGGAAAAAACCAATCACGTTTTAGTAAAGAAAAAAACATCCACTTTCAAAGTTGCATCATAGTAATGCGTAACGAGGACCTTGATAGAAATGTAGTGGAGTGAAAAGTACGATATTTGCCTTTCAAATGTAGTGAAGTTAGTCATGTGTTTCCAAAAAAAAATAATGCTTAGGTAAACTACAGATACTCAAAAAGTGTACTTAAAGGAGATATGCAGAACCTTTATTTTTAAATACATTTCTGAGTGGATAGTATCTCCAGCCTTGACTCTTGTATGCTGCATAAATGGGAATTAAAAAAAATATTTTTGAGAGTTAAAATCGACCGCAAAGTTGGCGTTCGAGCTGCCCCGCTGAGCCAGCCAGCCCTGAGTGCGTGACGTCACAGCAGGAACCGGTTTTAAGGCCGAGGCCTTTTATAGCTATAGACCAAAGTCATATAAATAATAATTTATGGTGAAAGTAAGAAATCCCGTTACTGACTTGCTCAACTAAGACTGATTTGACGTCACTGATTGTAGGTTGACTCTCATTAAAACAGGATGGGTGTTATAACTTATGCAACGTACATGTACATGCATGCATTTTCTCTGATAAAATGTAAAAGGCGAATTAAATAATCAGATGAACTGAGACAATCACATTCTGAAGCAAATTAAATAATCTTATACCGGTAACTTAAACACACAATACAAGTTACATGTATTAATCTAAATGCAGGTAAACAAGGTGTTTTTGTTGTTTTATATCCAAATGAGAGTCGGCGCTTACCCGTCTGTGTTCTCGCTTCTTGAAGGCCGATTGTTTTTGAAACAATCTGACTTTCAGTTGTTCGTTCAGTTCTCTGTTCATTCACTTCTTCCACGTAAGGGTGATATGGCAGCAATATCCAGTTTAGAAATCAGACGGCTGCTCCACTCATTCTCCATTTTCTCCATACTGAGTACTCCGCCATTACTGCTCGGCTCAGGCAATTACTAAAACCCAGAACAGAACGGGATGTCACCGGTTTTAGCAACAACTGCAGGGAGGTCACTGCCCTAGCGATATCACGTCCCATTCTGTCCCGCGTTTTAGCAGCAACCCTTGGCTCACTCCAGGAGGACTGGTGCAACTGAACTCACTTTCCTTTTAAAAAAATACATAAATACTTTTTCTTGTATTTTTCTTTTTCTTTAATTGATGGTACTGCACCCTCTTTCAATACGGGTTTATAGCCAACGCTCCTCAACAGATTAGAGGTCTCGTACGAGTCTTCAGTAAAATGTGCAGAGCAGAGGAGAGACCACTTCGTAGGCGCCCAATGTGCCCGTGAGCTTCTCACAAAACGCGTTCAAATCTTTGCAGTTTGAACATTCTTGGGCCATGAATGTAACGTAAATCCACCTTCTGTCATGTTGCTGGCACATCTACGTGGCATGGCAATAAATTAGCTCTAAATGGAGGACCGGAGTTGCAGTCAGCTCTGTGTTTTAGTATAGCGGAAATGGCGATGAGACCGATAGCCTTCCTGCTGTGACGTTATGGACGTCAAGGTCATTCACTCAGACCGTTCCCTATATGAATCACTTTAATCGTAAAAATTACTATATTAGAGTTATTGTTAACACTTAAAACTATTCCTGTACCATTCTTGAGGTCTCAAGGCATTTATAAACGAAAGTGAGGCCATGGTTCTGCGTATATGCTTTAAGTGTTCCTTACTTTTCTCATGCCTTTTCTCTGCCCTGTCAAAGTTGGCCAAATCTCCAAAAACCCAGCTTTGACCAAATAATCCATCCCTGAGACGGTCTCATTAAGAGGCGAGGCCAACAGGACATTCTCTTGATCAAAGCACTCCCAGTTAACCAGTTTACTTCGTCATACCAAGACGGCTGAAATGACCAACTGTGTCTCTCTGACTTTTGAATTAAATCGATCTTGGGCATTGATCTGCCCTGTTGTTTAATTTTGAGCCTCTGCTCATAAGGAAGATCATCAAATGGCTTCTCCAAAATCAGGTCAACAACATTAGCAACGTTTGTCATTTCCCACAGCTAACAGCTAGCTGGCTAGATTTCCTCTCTATTGCCTGGCGTAAAATAAACAGCCGTTACTGAACTGAAACAAAAGCAAGTAACAAACTCAAACTCTATTTACAATTTTATTTACAGTATATACAAATAGAAATCGGAACTGCATATTGTAAGGAAAAGAACGAGAACGAGCAGCAGCTAGTCTCACGACTTCACTTCTCAACACATTGCACGGACTGAGCTTGACTCCCTCCGATCGATGCGACGTATAATTTTAAAACGCTATCAGTCAGTCACATGACATTCAAAAGATTTGAGAGTTCTTCCAATCGTCATACTGAAGCCCAGCGTCCAGCCCCGCCTTACTGTCACTGACTCTCCATAGACCCCCAGTGAAGCCGGGCGTCCGGAAATCATGTTTTAAAAGCTTATTGTCCAATAAATGTCTATCTTTGCTGCACTAAGCTTAAAGCATATCCCGTAGTGGCATTAAACTACAGAGACGCTGAGCATCACTGGGTTTTCAATGGGTCGGGCTTCTATGGGGGAAAAATCATGCGAGCAGATTATGATGACCAGCGAGAAATAACTGCTGAATGAACTTGCCGTAAAGCTGAGCATTTTCTAGCACAAAATATCGGTTTGGAATAAGAGAGAGTTAAGTAGTTTAAATACATATTTAACAGACAGGCGGCACGGTGGTGTAGTGGTTAGCGCTGTCGCCTCACAGCAAGAAGGTCCGGGTTCGAGCCCCGGGGCCGGCGAGGGCCTTTCTGTGCGGAGTTTGCATGTTCTTCCCGTGTCCGTGTGGGTTTCCTCCGGGTGCTCCGGTTTCCCCCACAGTCCAAAGACATGCAGGTTAGGCTAACTGGTGACTCTAAATTGACCGTAGGTGTGAGTGTGAATGGTTGTCTGTGTCTATGTGTCAGCCCTGCGATGACCTGGCGACTTGTCCAGGGTGTACCCCGCCTTTCGCCCGTAGTCAGCTGGGATAGGCTCCAGCTTGCCTGCGACCCTGTAGAAGGATAAAGTGGTTAGAGATAATGAGATGAGATGAGATTTTTAACAAACTTTTTTGTGACATTTTCCAGGAAGCTGGACTTCCCATCTAGTCTTCAAGCCGTCACCTCTGATTCACATAGACAAGAATTTTTAACGTTTCCTTGTACTACAAAATGAACAAAGAACCTGGTTTCTTAAAACACGCATACTGTCAGGGTTCTAACTAGATCAAAATATCAGCGTAGTGGTACCAGTCATAACGGCCGGGGGTTTGGGAGCCACCTTAGGCCCCTGAAAGCTCACAGGTTCTACATGCTCGGAGATGCATTCTGGCACTTGCAGGCCTCCCTGAAAGTCACTCTTTTTTGGTAAGATGAGATTTTTTTTTTCCCCTCCCAAACGTTGCTGTGATTGCTTTTGATTGAAGACTTATCACATTAATGACATATTTATGGAATAAGAATAAAACAACCAGTTGATGTTCACCAAGTGTCAGCTTTATTTTCAGCTTCAGCCATTCAATTACAATACATGACTCTCCAGCTCTAACTCGGGGACCGGCGCGTATTACGTGCATGGCGTGTAAGCGCCTCTTAACACAGATGGCACTTGACCGAGAACACGGCATAAAGGAGGAAGTAAACCAGACTAGCATGATTGTTGACAATCTCCACACGGAACTACTTGGGCAACAATGCACTGGGCGCTTATGTAGACCGGGAGTGCAGTATGTCCAAATGTAGAAGATTCGCATGGTGGCGCGCCGTCACTGCCGCATGGGGATAACGAGAGAAAATTAAACAAAAGACCACATTTTCAAGATTGACAAGTCATTTTATTAGCGTAGCAGCAACTTTTACGGGCATGTTGGCAATATTGTGGGCGTAGCGGTAAGAAAACGTTGCATATTGTCCTGAAAAGCTGAAAAGGCCGAGTTAGAACCCTGACTGGAAGTCGGGTAAATACACAAGAATTTGGTGAATGCAAACAAGAAAGATCTTTCAAAGGGAACTGAAGTCATTTTTAAACTTGCTTTATTTCTTAATTAACGTGTTATCCAGTTACATTTTTGGTTTTAGTAAACTTGTATCATGACTCGTATTGGCAACTGTTTGCAATTAAATATGATACTTATCGGCCTATTCGGTTTTTAGCCATGTTGAATTGGGTTCGTTTGGTCCACGGCAGGCGTCACTTATCCGCGCGATCTTCACGAGACTCGTGCGAGACTTCGAAACGTGAAGTGTCAGGCAGGTGTCAGTGCCGCCATTTTGAAAACTGTTTTCCAAACGAAGTATTGCACATAAACGATTTTAAATGACGATTATTGCCTACTTTTTTCAAACTTTCCTGATTGCTCTCAAAACAAACAAAACTTCCGGCTTGATTACATCAGCATTCGAAAGAGGGCGCGCGCGTCTTTTGACATCGTTGGCAGATGTTGGTCACTTTGATTTCCGCTGTACGTTTTACTTCCGTCCTGCGATGTCTCGCACAGGTCTCAACGAATCTCGTTTACGGCCATTGCTTTGGCATACGGACTGATATATTACAGAGCATAGTTCAAACACTCATAACTTGCTATAGCAGTGACAAAATAGCAGTCAGAAATGCATTCCGATATTTAATAAAATTAGATAAATAGAATTTTGATGAAGGGCGGCACGGTGGTGTAGTGGTTAGCGCTGTCGCCTCACAGCAAGAAGGTCCGGGTTCGAGCCCCGGGGCCGGCGAGGGCCTTTCTGTGTGGAGTTTGCATGTTCTCCCCGTGTCCGCGTGGGTTTCCTCCGGGTGCTCCGGTTTCCCCCACAGTCCAAAGACATGCAGGTTAGGTTAACTGGTGACTCTAAATTGAGCGTAGGTGTGAATGTGAGTGTGAATGGTTGTCTGTGTCTATGTGTCAGCCCTGTGATGACCTGGCGACTTGTCCAGGGTGTACCCCGCCTTTCGCCCGTAGTCAGCTGGGATAGGCTCCAGCTTGCCTGCGACCCTGTAGAACAGGATAAAGCGGCTACAGATAATGAGATGAGATGAGATGAGAATTTTGATGATAAATTTACCTTCAGTTCTCCTTTAAGGTGAGCTGTATCCAGATCAGGCACAAATTGAGCTACTTGTGCACTGACTATTTTGGTAACAAAAGCGGCAAACTTTTCCATCTCAGAAACGAGGTACAGATTTTGAGCTTAATCCCAGAACTAAAGCATTCAACAAAAATAAGCGTTGCATAAATGCACATTTAGTAACTTCCCGTAGACATCCATCATCAGTGAGTTTTGAATCCAGAGGTTTTACGGTATGTTCTTTTATCAGTACAAAGTGTTAAGTGTTGATTGAGGTAATCCGATTACAGATACACTACAGACATGGTCGAATTTCCTTTTAGTAACAGAACATTAAACAGTAGCATCGTGACATAACCAGTCCTGTTCTGTCTGTTCCTCATGTGGTGAACTTTACTGAAGCATAGCATCCAGCCCTGCTGCTAACACAACTCCTCTCACCGAGCTGATAACATCCATCACACACAAATCGGTGTCACAGTTTCCTCTCTTTGGAACACTTGCTGTGTTGTTTAGCTGTTTTCGTGTGTGTTGCCTCTTATTGTTTAACAGGATAAAGTGTGTGTGTGTATACGCATGTGATCCTGTCACGCTGCATTTATAGATCCTCTGCCTGGTGATAAGGTCATTTGTTGCGGTGTGATGAGGTACGATGATCTTCTTATCCGCACATCCTCTGCTTGTTGCATCGCTGTGGATTCTGAGCTCCTGCATTGCTCCAGAGACCTTCTGGAAATTGTATGTCAAAACCAAACATCTTGCTGCATATAAGGTCCACACAGACACAGGAGGTAATGGTGGGTGCACACGCCATACAGAGTGCATGTCCTCAGCAGATTCTTAGCTCGAGGTGAACATACATCACTGGAGAAATGGCAGACAGATTGTTTTACAGTCTTTAATTAACTCTGGGGCTGCCCTGAGTGACCTGACGGCAACCATAAAACTCCGAGGCAGCAGCATGGCAAGCAGAGAGGAGGGAGAATTCATTTCTGGGCATGTGCAGGTTATGAGTGTTATGCTGTGAACTTTTCATGGTATGATAACCTCATCTAAAAATATCACAGTGTCACCCTATCTCGATTTTAATCAATTATTTTGTGTGTGTGAAATGACTGTACTTGTGTAACATAAATGAAAAATAAACACATACGAGACAGTCAGTGACGATGTAGCTCACTCCGGCCCCGTCTATTCCAGAAGGAGCGATCTAAAGTGGGCCACCTTGTGCAATAAGTGTTGCAGGCTATATACACTATATAGAAGCGATATCCACCCTAGGAATACCTATCTATTTGCCAGGAAGAATCCAAAACGGCAAGGAATTGACCGAGAAGAAGCGATTTTTGTTGAACTGCTCATTAAGGCTTAATTAGTCCATAACTTAATTAATAATTGTAATTAAGCGAATCTGGGTAGAAGTTATATGCACCCTAGGTACCCCTACCTTCATGCCAGAAAGAATCAAAATCGGTGAAGAATTGAGGGAGGAGAAGCGATTTTCGTGAAATGCGGACGACGCTGGACGGGCAATGAACGATATATGATGGCATAAGCTCATCGCCTGTCAGTCGGATGAGCTAACAAGAATCACTTCATTGTTTTTCATTTTTAGAAAGACGTTTTTGAGAATGACTTTTCCATAAAACCGCAGACATTGTTGTGTTTATCACACTGTCATTATAGGGGAACTGAAGTCATTTTTAAACTTGTTTTATTTCTTAATTAACGTGTTATTCAGTTACGTTTTCGGTTTTAGTAACCTTGTATCATGACTCGTATTGGCAACTAATTGCAATTAAATATTATACTTATCGGCCTATTCGGTTTTTAGCCATGTTGAATTGGGTTCGTTTGGTCCACGGCAGGTGTCACTTATCCGCGCGATCTTCACGAGACTTGTGCAAGACTTCAAAACGTGAAGTGTCAGCCAGGTGTCAGTGCCGCCATTTTTTGATTGATTTTGATTGATTGTAGTGTTTATTTCGAATATGAAAACCAAAATAATAAAAAGAAAAATAAAACCAAACATTTAAACATAATACATAGAAATACATATTCGAAAAGGAGTGAGAAGTAAAACTTATAAACTCCCACCCCTTCTCCTTAAATAATGAATAACAATAACAAGCTTCCTTGTTACCTGTCTAGATGCTCATGCCTGATACTTATAGATAAATAAAATGTATTTCTGACTTTGTATTGAGAAAACCTAAATGTAATTTACATATATCCATACCCATACATATACATAAACACACATACATACATATCTACAACCCCGATTTCAAAAAAGTTGGGACAAAGTACAAATTGTAAATAAAAACGGAATGCAATAATTTACAAATCTCAAAAACTGATATTGTATTCACAATAGAACATAGACAACATATCAAATGTCGAAAGTGAGACATTTTGAAATTTCATGCCAAATATTGGCTCATTTGAAATTTCATGACAGCAACACATCTCAAAAAAGTTGGGACAGGGGCAATAAGAGGCTGGAAAAGTTAAAGGTACAAAAAAGGAACAGCTGGAGGACCAAATTGCAACTCATTAGGTCAATTGGCAATAGGTCATTAACATGACTGGGTATAAAAAGAGGATCTTGGAGTGGCAGCGGCTCTCAGAAGTAAAGATGGGAAGAGGATCACCAATCCCCCTAATTCTGCGCCGACAAATAGTGGAGCAATATCAGAAAGGAGTTCGACAGTGTAAAATTGCAAAGAGTTTGAACATATCATCATCTACAGTGCATAATATCATCAAAAGATTCAGAGAATCTGGAAGAATCTCTGTGCGTAAGGGTCAAGGCCGGAAAACCATACTGGGTGCCCGTGATCTTCGGGCCCTTAGACGGCACTGCATCACATACAGGCATGCTTCTGTATTGGAAATCACAAAATGGGCTCAGGAATATTTCCAGAGAACATTATCTGTGAACACAATTCACCGTGCCATCCGCCGTTGCCAGCTAAAACTCTATAGTTCAAAGAAGAAGCCGTATCTAAACATGATCCAGAAGCGCAGACGTCTTCTCTGGGCCAAGGCTCATTTAAAATGGACTGTGGCAAAGTGGAAAACTGTTCTGTGGTCAGATGAATCAAAATTTGAAGTTCTTTATGGAAATCGGGGATGCCATGTCATTCGGACTAAAGAGGAGAAGGACGACCCAAGTTGTTATCAGCGCTCAGTTCAGAAGCCTGCATCTCTGATGGTATGGGGTTGCATTAGTGCGTGTGGCATGGGCAGCTTACACATCTGGAAAGACACCATCAATGCTGAAAGGTATATCCAGGTTCTAGAGCAACATATGCTCCCATCCAGACGACGTCTCTTTCAGGGAAGACCTTGCATTTTCCAACATGACAATGCCAAACCACATATTGCATCAATTACAGCATCATGGCTGCGTAGAAGAAGGGTCCAGGTACTGAACTGGCCAGCCTGCAGTCCAGATCTTTCACCCATAGGAAACATTTGGCGCATCATAAAACGGAAGATACGACAAAAAAGACCTAAGACAGTTGAGCAACTAGAATCCTACATTAGACAAGAATGGGTTAACATTCCTATCCCTAAACTTGAGCAACTTGTCTCCTCAGTCCCCAGACGTTTACAGACTGTTGTAAAGAGAAAAGGGGATGTCTCACAGTGGTAAACATGGCCTTGTCCCAACTTTTTTGAGATGTGTTGTTGTCATGAAATTTAAAATCACCTAATTTTTCTCTTTAAATGATACATTTTCTCAGTTTAAACATTTGATATGTCATCTATGTTCTATTCTGAATAAAATATGGAATTTTGAAACTTCCACATCATTGCATTCCGTTTTTATTTACAATTTGTACTTTGTCCCAACTTTTTTGGAATCGGGGTTGTACATACATACAGTATATACACATACATCCCTATACACACACACACACACACACACACACACACACACACACACACCTCCCCATACATACATACATACATACATACATACATACATACATATACCCATATGAAATATATCTATTATAAGCATACACCTTCACATACAGTACACACTCACACAGACACAAAAAGTAACAGAAAAGTGTTCGCATAACACTTAGTGCTACCCATCACCTCCCTCGTCCCTGTACCTCTTGAAAATAATGTCTTTGAACCTCATTTTAAACTGTTTCATGTTTGGACGCTGCTTCAACTCCATGGTGAATCTGTTCCACAGTCTCACCCTGCTAACTGAAACACAAAAACTTTTCCTGTTTGTACGAAATAAAGTTAAATTAAAGTTAATTTTACCCCTTAAATTATAACTCCCCTCATGGATACTGAATAATTTCTGTATATTTATTGATAATAGATTATTTTTAGCTTTGAACATTATTTGAGCTGTTTGATAGAAATGATGAGTTTGTGTGTTCCTGATAGCCAACGTTGTGAATGATCCGTATTGCTCTTTTTTGAATGATGGTGAGTGGCCGTAGTGATGTTCTGTAGTTGTTGCCCCAAACCTCAGCACAGTATTGAAAGTATGGTGAGACTAGGGAACAGTAAAGAATGCGGAGTGATTTCTGATCCAAAACCTTTTTTGCCTTGTTTATTATTGCAATGCTTCTTGAGACTTTAGTTTGTCCATGTTTGATATGTGATTTCCAATTGACTCTGTCAACTGTGGTTACCCCCCAAAAATTTAATTTCGTGAACTCTTTCTATTTCAACTCCATCTATTTTTATTAGTACCTGTGTATTCAGTGTACAATTACCAAATACCATTATTTTTGTCTTGCTCAGATTTAGTGATAACCTGTTTCCGTCGAACCATTTTTTTAGTTTGTTCATTTTTATAGTGATGTCCTTCTGTAATTTTTGTAAGTTATCCCCAGAATAGAAAATATTTGTGTCATCAGCAAACAGCACAAAATGCAATACCTTAGTGACTTTACATATATCATTAATGTACAAAATGAAAAACTTGGGGCCCAACACAGACCCCTGGGGGACCCCACAAGCAATGTCCAAACATGAAGAGAAACAGTCACCCAATTTCACAAACTGCTGTCTCCCACTTAAATAACTTTTTTCACCCAATCCAGCACTATTCCCCTGATACCATATCTTTCCAGTTTCTTGATTAATATTTCATGGTTGATTGTGTCAAAAGCTTTTTTTAAATCAATAAATACTCCAATAGCATATTGCTTGCGATCTATAGCATTTGTGATTTCTTCTATTGCCTCTATTATTGCCAGTGATGTTGATCTGTTTGACCTAAACCCATACTGATTCTCTGCAAGAATTTTGTGTTTTTCTAAAAATGCGTCCAATCTGTTGTTGAAGAGTTTTTCCAGTATTTTTGCCAATTGTGGGAGCAAGGAGACAGGTCTATAGTTTGTGAAATGACGTTTGTTTCCAGCCTTGAACAGAGGTATGACTTTAGCTATTTTCATTTTATTTGGAAATGAACCGGTTTGAAATGATAAATTGCAGAGGTATGTTAATGGCTTAACAATGCCCTCAATGACCTTTTTTTATCAGTGACATATTGAGATCATTAAAGTCAGTGGACTGTTCTAACATTTTTTAACAGTATTCAAAATTTCATTTTCGTCTACTGCTTGAAGAAACGATGAGCAAGGATTTCTCTCTAATAACAGTTCAGCATATGTACCGGAATTAGGGATTTTTCTTGCAAGGTCGGGTCTAACACTTACAAAGAATTCATTAAAGCTATTATAGCCACATCTTTCATGTTATAATTTTCAATATCCTTATCAATGAAATACTTAGGCAGATTATTGTGTTTCGATCCATTTCTTATAATATTGTTTCCATATTCCTTTAATGTTATTTCTATTGTCATCTAATATCCTCTTGTAGTAATCTTTCTTACTTGCCCTTATAATATCACTTAACTTGTTCTTATATTTTTTATATTTATATTCTGCCTCTTTAGTTCTCTGTCTTATGAAATCTCTGTCAAGTGTATTTTTCTTTTTGCAAGCATTTTGTAAACCTTTTGTAACCCATGGGCAATTTGTATGTGCTAGTTTTCTGTTATATTTCTTAATTGGACAATGCTGATCATATAATGAGGAAAATATTCTTAGAAACTCGTTATATGCAAGGTCAACATCTTTTTCTCTATATACTATATCCCAATTATACTCCAATAATTCATTTTTTAGTGTTAATGGATTCTTCTGTTCTTACTCGTCTATACTGTTTGCTTATTTGACTTTTTCCTGTGTCTGATGCCATAAACTGTCAAAAATTGGCAAATGGTCGCTTATATCATTGATTAATAATCTGCTTATTGTATTATTATCAATGTCATTGGTGAAAATATCAATGAGAGTGGCAGAATGAGATGTAATTCTGCTGGGTCGAGTGATTCTTGGAAATAAGCTCATGCTGTATATTGTATTGATAAATTCGTCTGTAGCATTGTGTTTATTTGAATTTAATATGTCAACATTGAAATCCCCACACACAAAAATAGTTTTATTACCTATTTTCGAAAATACACTTTCCATCCACTCACTGAATGTACGATATCTATGCTTGACCCTGGTGCTCTATAAATACAGCTAACAATAACATTTTTATTCTTCTCCATGCAGATTTCAACTGTTAAGCATTCAAGTAGATTATCAATCCCAGTTGTCATTCCATTCAAAACCCTGAAGTCTAAAGATTTATCAATATACAGTACATAGCAACTCCTCCACTACCCTTATTTTGTCTGTTTATATACCTGAGTTCATAGCCATCTAATTCAAAGTCTATACCTTTTTCAGTGTCAATCCATGTTTCAGATATTGCTATTATATTGAATGGCTTATATAATGTATGTAAATAATTCATATATGTTATTTCCCAGCTGGGAGGTCCGTATGGTGAAATACCGTGACCGAGGTCTTGAAAGTACTGAGCGAGGCCCTCTGGGCCGAGGTCAGTATTCAAGGCCGAGGTCACAGTATTTCACCATACGGACCGACCTTAAGCTGGTCAATAATATATTTATTTTTTTCTTTACCAAATTCTAACAGGGGCGGCACGGTGGTGTAGTGGTTAGTGCTGTCGCCTCACAGCAAGAAGGTCCGGGTTCGAGCCCCGTGGCCGGCGAGGGTCTTTCTGTGCGGAGTTTGCATGTTCTCCCCGTGTCTGCGTGGGTTTCCTCCGGGTGCTCCGGTTTCCCCCACAGTCCAAAGACATGCAGGTTAGGTTAACTGGTGACTCTAAATTGACCGTAGGTGTGAATGTGAGTGTGAATGGTTGTCTGTGTCTATGTGTCAGCCCTGTGATGACCTGGCGACTTGTCCAGAGTGTACCCCGCCTTTCGCCCGTAGTCAGCTGGGATAGGCTCCAGCTTGCCTGCGACCCTGTAGAACAGGATAAAGCGGCTACAGATAATGAGATGAGATGAGAAATTCTAACAGAAAACGAGAGCGCCCGAAAGGGAAAACCGAGCCGAGGCGAGCTGCCATTTTGAATCCTCATTCACGGCTGTAATGCAAATGGCTTCCTCCTCGGTATACAAGTGCACTTCCATGGCAGGAAAAAATTACATTTTGCCGCCTATGTAGTCCCCTATTTATACAAAATTGAGTCATTCAGGATTCAGCCATGTTTTTGCTCGGCGTTAGCAAGTTAGAGGTTTTTAGCTTTCTCCTGAAATGTTTTCTTTTATTTCTTCTTCCTCAGGGCAGTAAAACTCGCTTTCGCTGTGAACACTGTCGTTATCGCTGTCCATGCTGTAAAATTAATGCTGTTCTCCTGAGAAATGCTGGCAAAAATTTATAAGATTTTTGATAATCTTATAAATAAATCTTATAAAAAAAGATAAATGTTGACAAAAAAATTGCTGCTATGTTTGTTGTTGCGAGTCACCAGAGGTCCATAACCGGGGTCCGTAACTGGGGTCCATACCGTAGGAAATGGACTTGCTCGCCAGCCAATCAGAGCGCAGGATTTGATGGAAACCGCACCGTGAAAAAAATAATTAATGTTATTGAAATTTGCATACAAGTTTCTACTGTTGAAATGAATGATTGATAATTTGCCTTCAGGATTAATGTTCTGGTTGTATTGATCATCTGTGTAGTAGCAGCAATTTTTCTCTCTCTCATTATCTGTAGCCGCTTTATCCTGTTCTACAGGGTCGCAGGCAAGCTGGAGCCTATCCCAGCTGACTACGGGCGAAAGGCGGGGTACACCCTGGACAAGTCGCCAGGTCATCACAGGGCTGACACATAGACACAGACAACCATTCACACTCACATTCACACCTACGCTCAATTTAGAGTCACCAGTTAACCTAACCTGCATGTCTTTGGACTGTGGGGGAAACCGGAGCACCCGGAGGAAACCCACGCGGACACGGGGAGAACATGCAAAATCCGCACAGAAAGGCCCTCACCGGCCACGGGGCTCGAACCCAGGACCTTCTTGCTGTGAGGCGACAGCGTTAACCACTACACCACCGTGCTGCCCCCAATTATTTTTTATGGCGGATAAAAAAAATTGCTGTCCGGATCTATAGCCTGTTCCAAATCCATCATGTTGTGATCAGTGTGTTCAAATTCTTCCAGATCCAGTTGTTGATATTTACTTATCCTTTGTGTTATGTGCCTATATTCCCCGGATGTAGAGTGAGTTCTGTCATTGTTTGTCATGGTTGTGTTCTGTTGTTACCCAGAGTCCAGTGCAGTTCACCCAGACCAGTCCGGATCATGACGACCATTGTTCCAGTAGCTGTAGTCCAGTTCATGACAGTCATTGGAATTTGTCCAGTTCAGCAATATTCCTGATGCAGATCACCTTGGCTTCCTCAGGGGTCCTGTTTAGTTTTATGAATATTTTACAGTTTGAAGTCCAGGTGTTTTGTAGTTTCCTCTGTTTCTTGAGCTAACGCGCTTTTCTGGCTATATCAGCATTGTGTTTGGCTAGGTGCTTGTTTATGAAGACATCTGTTCCCTTTAGCTTTCTTCCTTGTTTCAGAAGTGTGCTCTTGTGTTTTCTGTTTGTGAATGGCAGTATTGCGGCTGGTCTGTCGCTGGCGTTCCTCCTGTGCAGAGGGTGGCATGCCTCGATGTAATCACAGTCCACCTTGATTCCCTTGGACTGTAGGAAGTCAGTCACCTGTTGCTCTGTGGAGTCAGCATCCAGCTCACCGGGCTCTCCCCTGTTGTTCTTGGTCACCGCTCGAGCGTATGACCGGAGCTTTATTTTGAGACCGGTGATGATCACATCATTGACCCACGTATTCTGCTCCAGGTCCGCGACTCTGCTTTCCAGGTAGTTGATGCGCTTTTCTTTTTCGGCGTTCAGCAGCCGCAGAGCCTTCACTTCTTCAAGCAGATTCAATATACTCTTTTGCTGCAGCCGAACAGCAGACACTTCCTCCGTTATGAAGTCTAGTGATTTTATTTTTTTTTTTAATATCGTCGACTTCCTCTGCCATCGGATTCTTCTTCGGACCCATGTCACCAGTTTTTATTGGCACAATAAAGCTGTTTGCCGGAAGATCTCCCTGCACTAGCGCTGTCGCCTCACAGCAAGAAGGTCCGGGTTCGAGCCCCGTGGCCGGCGAGGGCCTTTCTGTGTGGAGTTTGCATGTTCTCCCCGTGTCCGCGTGGGTTTCCTCCGGGTGCTCCGGTTTCCCCCACAGTCCAAAGACATGCAGGTTAGGTTAACTGGTGACTCTAAATTGACCGTAGGTGTGAGTGTGAATGGTTGTCTGTGTCTATGTGTCAGCCCTGTGATGACCTGGCGACTTGTCCAGGGTGTACCCCGCCTTTCACCCGTAGTCAGCTGGGATAGGCTCCAGCTTGCCTGCGACCCTGTAGAACAGGATAAAGCGGCTACAGATAATGAGATGAGATGAAAAGTTTGTGACGGAGTCAAAGGCCTTTGAATAATCAGTATATACTGCATGGACCTGGTTTCTCTTATCAGTCTCATCTGTTATAAAATGTGTAAGTTTTACCCCTTGTGCAACATAATTGGGACCAATAGCATGACCAGGGCCATATCATAAACTTATGAAGATGTTCGTAGTGGAAGCAGAGGTGTCACTGGAACGTGTTTACAATAGAAGCGGATTACACAAGCGAAGGGTTTTCGGTCTCCTGTGTAGAGACTGAGGGCGAGTCCAGAGTGACGGAGTAGCAGCTGGATACACATGGGACGAGAGCCTCAGGAGTAATGACCTTGATCAATAAAAATAGTCTGTAATGCCTTGTAATCTATATTTTGAAAAAGTCACTGCTTTTTAATCACCCACTCATACACAGTGAGTAACTGTGAAGCTGTAAAACTCTCGAGGAACAACGCTCGGGTCAGTATATCTTACAGGTTCCTCACACAGTGTCGACCTGAAATGCCCCGATCTCTCACAGTTCTCTTAAATGGCTGAGTTTATCTGGGAAAAAAAGAAGAAACCCTGAAGAAATCATACACTGAAATGTGGCCCTTTTGAAAATCTGCTTCAGAAAAAAAAAAAAAAAGATTTTGTAGCTCATTTACTCTCAAGAGCTTCATTTATTATATTCTATCCATCATTCCTCACACAATACCAGCATAATTTTCCTTTATTGGTAATTTTTTTCATAGTCATTTCTGCTTACAGCACTTTTACTATTTTCAAACAGGAATCCTCTTTTTTTTTTTTTTTCTCCAATCCTCATTCACTACATAACTCCAATTAACATTTCATAAGGCAAATGAAGTCGATGAGGCACGGCTGTTAATCGCAAGCCATGGTTTAAAGGAGAACTGAAGGCAAATTTTTTTTTATTATTATCAAAATTCTATTTATCTCATTTTATTAAATATCGGAATGCATTTCTGACAGCTGTTTTGTCGCTGCTATAGCAAGTTATGAGTGTTTGAAATATGCTCTGTAATATACCAGTCCATGTGTCAAAGCAATGGCCGTAAACGAGATCCGTTGAGACCTGTGTGAGACATCATAGGACGGAAGTAAAACGTACAGCGGAAATCAAAGTGACCAACATCTGCTAACGATGTCAAAAGACGCGCGCGCCCTCTTTCGAATGCTGATGTAATCAAGCCGGAAGTTTTGTTTGTTTTGATAGCGATCAGGAAAGTTTGAAAAAAGTAGGCAGTAATCGTCATTTAAACTCGCTTTCATGCAATATTTCGTTTGGAAAACAGTTTTCAAAATGGCGGCACTGACACCTGCATGACACTTCACGTTTTGAAGTCTCGCACAAGTCTCGTGAAGATCGTGCGGATAAGCGACGCCTGCTGTGGACCAAACGAACCAAATTCAACATGGCTAAACACCGAATAGGCCGATAAGTATAATACAGTTAGGTCCATATATATTTGGACACTGACACAAATTTTCTTTTTTTACCTGTTTACTGAAACATATTCAAGTTATAGTTATATAATGGACATGGACATAAAGTCCAGACTTTCAGCTTTCATTTGAGGGTATCCACATTAAAATTGGATGAAGGGTTTAGGAGTTTCAGCTCCTTAACATGTGCCACCCTGTTTTTAAAGGGACCAAAAGTAATTGGACAATTGACTCAAAGGCTATTTCATGGGCAGGTGTGGGCAATTCCTTCGTTATGTCATTCTCAATTAAGCAGATAAAAGGCCTGGAGTTGATTTGAGGTGTGATGCTTGCATTTGGAAGATTTTGCTGTGAAGAAAACATGCGGTCAAAGGAGCTCTCCATGCAGGTGAAACAAGCCATCCTTAAGCTGCGAAAACAGAAAAAAAAACATCTGAGAAATTGCTACAATATTAGGAGTGGCAAAATCTACAGTTTGGTACATCCTGAGAAAGAAAGAAAGCACTGGTGAACTCATCAATGCAAAAAGACCTGGACACTCACAGAAGGCAACAGTGGTGGATGATCGCAGAATAATTTCCATGGTGAAGAGAAACCCCTTCACAACAGCCAACCAAGTGAACAACACTCTCCAGGAGGTAGGCGTATCAATATCCAAATCTACCATAAAGAGAAGACTGCATGAAAGTAAATACAGAGGGTTCACGGCATGGTGCAAGCCACTCATAAGCCTCAAGAATAAAAAGGCTAGATTGGACTTTGCTAAAAAACATCTAAAAAAGCCTGTTCTGGAAGAACATTCTTTGGACAGATGAAACCAAGATCAACCTCTACCAGAATGATGGAAAGAAAAAAGTATGGCGAAGGTGTGGTACAGCTCATGATCCAAAGCATACCACATCATCTGTAAAACACGGCGGAGGCAGTGTGATGGCTTGGGCATGCATGGCTGCCAGTGGCACTGGGTCACTAGTGTTTATTGATGATGTGACACAGGACAGAAGCAGCCGGATGAATTCTGAGGTATTCAGAGACATACTGTGTGCTCAAATCCAGCCAAACTGATTGGTCGGCGTTTCATAATACAGATGGACAATGACCCAAAACATAAAGCCAAAGCAACCCAGGAGTTTATTAAAGCAAAGAAGTGGAATATTCTTGAATGGCCAAGTCAGTCACCTGATCTCAACCCAATTGAGCATGCATTTCACTTGTTAAAGACTAAACTTCAGACAGAACGGCCCACAAACAGACAGCAACTGAAAACCGCTGCAGTAAAGGCCTGGCAGAGCATTAAAAAGGAGGAAACACAGCGTCTGGTGATGTCCATGAGTTCAAGACTTCAGGCAGTCATTGCCAACAAAGGGTTTTCAACCAAGTATTAGAAATGAACATTTTATTTACAATTATTGAATTTGTCCAATTACTTTTGAGCCCCTGAAATGAAGGGATTGTGTTTAAAAAATGCTTTAGTTCCTCACATTTTTATGCAATCATTTTGTTCAACCCACTGAATTAAAGCTGAAAGTCTGAACTTCAACTGCATCTGAATTGTTTTGTTCACAATTCATTGTGGTAATGTACAGAACCAAAATTAGAAAAATGCTGCCTCTGTCCAAATATTTATGGACCTAACTGTATTTAATTGCAATTAGTTGCCAATATGAGTCACAATTTAAGTTTACTAAAACCGAAAACGTAATTGAATAGCACGTTAATTAAGAAATAAAGCAAGTTTAAAAATGACTTCAGTTCCCCTTTAATGGTTAGAGAAGCAGCTTTGGGACCAAAAAGTTGCCGGTTTGATTCCCTGGACCAGCAGGAATGACTGAAGTGCCCTTGAGCAAGGCACCTAACCCCCAACTGCTCCCCAGGCTGCTCTGGGTATGTTGTACGTCGCTCTGGATAAGAGCATCTGCTAAAGGCCTCGAATGTAATGTCATGTCCCCTTCCTTTGAACCGTCTTCAAGTTGTTACCAAGCAGACGATCCATGGCTGCTTTCCTATTGGTTGATCCCCCTGTTTATTGAAGTTATATAACAGGCATTTTTTCAGCAACTGTTTATACTGTTAAACAGAAAATAAACAGGGGCAGCAAAACAATTTTCCTCTCCATGTTCATATCTTATTATGCCTTCTGGAAGTGGGTTTGAGAAATGGCTCACAGCTATACTTTGTTCAAATCTGCTCAGTTTCCACAGAAACTGGGAGCGTTCCCACACCTAGCCTCTCTGGAGTGTTGCTTTATTTGTGCTCGTCTTCTTTCCTACTGTTACATAGGGACTCGTCGCAGCTTCTAAAGGTGTGAATAAAAATTCCACTGTGCCTCTTTTAGATCGGTCGTGACTTGTGAAAGTCTACAGCAGGCCCTTTTTTGTGGAGCCAGCCATTCCCTTGAGGAGACGTCTATCTAGTGCCCTGGTGGGCGTGTGGACCCAGGTGAGCATTGTCATCCCACTGATCAGAGGGCACGTGAAATGACCGAGCACGTCAAAGCAGCTTTCTGACTGGGGTTGAGGTCTAACGCTTCGATTTTGTTCCCACTTCACTCGGACTGGAAACTGATCAGACGTTTGACCTGATGGAGAAAGCCAACAGCACCTTCATTTCTTTTCTGCTCTCCTCTATCGCTGTGTCCTTTGTTGCACCTTCTATTACCCATGATGCCTTTGTCATAGCGAGCTCGAAGGCTTTGAAGCGCACAATCAGTCATTCAGTGCTCACTGGTTTGTCTGTTTGATTGTCAGTCAAATATAGTGAGTGGAAGTGAAGGTAGTCCGAGGTGTCACATTTTAAATGATGACTGTTATTTCCTGTCTGAATACTTGGTAATGTAAGACAAATAGATGATAAGGAGACGTGTGTCCTTCTTTTGGTGTGTGTGTGTGAGAGAGAGAGAGAGAGAAAGAAAGTGGAGAGGGAGAGATGAGTGTTCGTCTCTTAAAGTCTCTCCTTCCGTCTAAATCAGAATGAAAGTATTCCGAATGCTTTGTTAACCCCATGTGCACTAAAACTCTTCTTTAGGTCTCACTTTGTAGTGCGCTGGTGTGGAATAGCATCAGTTTGTCAGCAGGTTTGCTGACACTCTGGTCTCTCTTCCATGTTTTTGTATTTTGGAGCTTTTTGATCATGTCTTCCTGTTTGACTGTCTTTCTCTGTGCCTTTCTTTGCATCTCTCTCTCTCTCCTTGTCTAATATTTAAACGGGAATTGAAGGCAAATTTTTTTATTCTCAAAATTCTATACATCTCATTTTATTAAATATCGGAATGCATTTCTGACTGCTGTTTTGTCGCTGCTATAGCAAGTTATGAGTGTTTGAAATATGCTCTGTAATTTATCAGTCCATATGTCAAAGCAATGGCCGTAAACGAGATCCGTTGAGACCTGTGCGAGACATCGTAGGACGGAAGTAAAACGTACAGCGGAAATCAAAGTGACCAACATCTGCCAACGTCGTCAAAAGACGCGCGCGCCCTCTTTCGAATGCTGATGTAATCAAGCCGGAAGTTTTGTTTGTTTTGAGAGCAATCAGGAAAGTTTGAAAAAAGTAGGCAGTAATCGTCATTTAAACTCGTTTTTGTGCAATATTTCATTTGGAAAACAGTTTTCAAAATGGCGGCACTGACACTTGCCTGACACTTCATGTTTCGAAGTCTCGCACAAGTCTCGTGAAGATCGCGCGGATAAGCGACGCCTGCCGTGGACCAAACGAACTAAATTCAACATGGCTAAAAACCAAATAGGCCGATAAGTATCATATTTAATTGCAATTAGTTGCTAATACGAGTCGCGATATAAGGTTACTAAAACCAAAAATGCAATTGAATAACACGTTAATTAAGAAATAAAGCAAGTTTAAAAATGACTTCAGTTCTCCTTTAACAGTTATTCCACAAAATTGAGTCGTACATGAGCTGATAGCCGACGAGGCATACGTATAGCACCGAGTAAGCTATAAGCCATGTACGACGAGATTGAGTGGAATAACTGTTTTATTCTATCCATATTCACTGGATTTTGAGAAACAGAACATTTTTATTTTTAATTTTTTGCAAATTTGATAAATACACATTTTATACAAAACGTCCAACAAAACCATTTCTGCTTAGAATGTAGACAAACCGGCGAAATGACGGGAGCAATTTGTGAAAAATGCTATCATAATAATTCTTGAAAAAAAAGATATGTTCTTACCATCAAATACTTTCATTACATAATTTACTTTATTTATTTATTTATTTATTTTGTATTTCTTGGGGTTTTGTTTTCGAGTAGAGTTTTTATTTCATCCTCGGTTGGTTCAGCAACACGCTCCGCCATTTTGTTTTTCTCTACTTACGGTATATGAGCTGATAGCCTAGTAGTAGAGTAGCCAATCAGAGCTCAGATTGCTCATATCCAGTGAATGTGGATAGAATATAATAAGATATACAGCATTTTGGGCCGTACCAATATAGACAAGCATGGACAAATATTTATTAGCTAGCCTATTGGGCAAGGAAATGCTTCAGTTTGGGCCCCGTCTTATATTTTGGTTGCCTGGAAACCTGACTTGGCTATAAAGGGGACGGTGAGGTAAAGTGTATTAATCCAGTCTAGTGTATTAGTAAACATACTGACCTGCTCATTATCCTCTTTGAACGAAGCTTCTAATGTAGCATTTTCTGTTTGCATTATCAAATCAAGGAGTCATTGGCCAGCATTTTGGCTATGAACAATGGTGTTCTGTCCTCGAATCAAACGTAGATGTTATTATTTGAGTCTTTCGAGCATTTTTGTGGTTACTGCCTCATAGAAGCGAAGCAAGGCAGTATCCACTATATCATCATGTTAGAATGTAAGAATGAGTGTAACAGCACTGCACTGCGCATACGCATTACAATCACTAGAACGGTGAATTGTGATCTCACGATATGAACAGTTAATCTTGCGTTATCAAAGGTACACAAGAATGAGTGGCGAAGGTTGTAAGAAAAGAAAGAAAGCCCAACTTTATTCATCACACACTTGTGAAATTCCTCTCTGCATTTAACCCATCTGAAGCAGTGAACACACACCTAGAGCAGTGGGCAGCCATGCTAACAGCACCCAGGGAGCAGTTGGGAGTTCGGTGCCTCGCTCAAGGGCACCTCAGCCCAAGGCCGTCCCATATTAACCTAACTGCATGTCTTTGGACTGTGGGGGAAACCGGAGCACCCGGAGGAAACCCACGCAGACACGGGGAGAACATGCAAACTCCACACAGAAAGGCCCTTGCCGGCCGCTGGGTTCGAACCCAGAACCTTCTTGCTGTGAGGCGACCGTGCTAACCATTACACCACTGTGCCGCCCAGAATGAGTGTAACAATAGCGAAACTTCGTAACCAATCAGCGCATATCCTGATCAAGTTTGATCACCCGTTCTACTTCTCGATAAACTTTGGAGTCAATCAGAACCAGAAACAAAATAAGACAAACTTCGTAGTATCAGAAGATAATCGGCAGATAAAATGATAAACGAAATTCACCTCATGGTTCGCCAAGGCTACTGATTCGATATCAAGTAAGTGGAGTTTATTTTAAGAAAGTTTACCTTTTGATTATCACAGCTTTTGCTTGGTC
Organism: Neoarius graeffei; assembly: GCF_027579695.1. NCBI lineage: Eukaryota > Metazoa > Chordata > Actinopteri > Siluriformes > Ariidae > Neoarius > Neoarius graeffei. The sequence continues at coordinate 84,383,355 of NC_083570.1, read as the reverse complement.
CTTCTGAAAGGTCAAATGAAAGGTTTTGTAAGTTTTTTTTTTTTTTAATTAATTAATTTATTTATTTATTTAGCTTTTTGGCAGATCTCATCTCATTATCTCTAGCCGCTTTATCCTGTTCTACAGGGTCGCAGGCAAGCTGGAGCCTATCCCAGCTGACTACGGGCGAAAGGCGGGGTACACCCTGGACAAGTCGCCAGGTCATCACAGGGCTGACACATAGACACAGACAACCATTCACACTCACATTCACACCTACGGTCAATTTAGAGTCACCAGTTAACCTAACCTGCATGTCTTTGGACTGTGGGGGAAACCGGAGCACCCGAAGGAAACCCACGCGGACACGGGGAGAACATGCAAACTCCACACAGAAAGGCCCTCGCCGGCCACGGGGCTCGAACCCGGACCTTCTTGCTGTGAGGCGACAGCGCTAACCACTACACCACCGTGTTTTTGGCAGATGAGAAGCCGATATCAAACTTCTGCTATTCGCTTCAATTTTTTTTAATTTTACTTTTTATTTTAGAGTCTTTACACTACACTTGTGAAACAATGTGCTCATTAGTACTAAATAATGTTTCTAAGACCATTTATGAACAAGTGCTTTCTTACCATTTTGAAAATAGATCTAGTTCACAGCACTGTATTTTGAACAAAGCCCTGATGCTGCTCACGGCTTGATGATGCTCACAAGAGATGAGGAAAGTATCACTGATAACATGAATATATGCTATATTTACTGTATGGACATGGGATCAGAAAACTATTTTATTCATAAGCAGTAGCTACATGTACCCATAGGGTACTTATCTCTTGCTGTGTTTAACTGCACAGTGACTGTTACTTAGCATTATATCACAGCTTTGCGCTGGATATTTTTGTTTCTTTATACATACCTGCATGTTCCAAATCCTGAAAAGATCGATCGTCTGTCTGTATTTCTGTTAATGCTCATTAATTCACCTCGCTATAATCTTTCAGTGAGGTGTAGTTTTCTTATTTTTGCTGTTTTTCTGCCAGGCAACTATGAATTAAAAAGCTCATCGCCCATATTTGGAACCTGCACTACTGCTGTGTATAAGTCTATGGGTTTTACTGGAAATAGTGTCCTAAATAGTCTAATTGAATTGAATTTAAATCCAAATCAATTCAAAACAAACCAGAGTTTAAACTGTATTGTCCATATACACTCACCGGCCACTTTATTAGGAATACCCACACGCCTGCTGTTTTACGCGGTTCTCTAATCAGCCAATCGCTTGACAGCAGCACAATGCATAAAATCATACAGATACAAATCAAGAGCCTCAGTTAATGTTCACTTCAAACGTCAGAATGGGAAAAATTGTGATCTCCAAGTGTGACTTTCACTGTTTGAGCCAGATGGACTGGTTTGAGTATTTCAGAAACTGCTGATCTCCTGGGGTTTTCACACACTACAGTCTCGAGAGTTTACACAGAATGGTGCGAAAAACAAAAAACATTGAGTGAGCGACAGTTCTGTGGATGGAAACGAATGCCTTGTTGATGAGAGAGGTCAGAGGAAAATGGACAGATTGGTTTGAGCTGCCAGGAAGGATAGAGCAACACATATAATCACTCTTTACAACCGTGGTGAGCAGAAAAGCATCTCAGCATACAACAGCAGAAGATGACACTGGGTTTCACTCCTGCAGCCAAGAACAGGAAGCTTAGAATCAAGAACGAGTTCCTATTAAAGTGGCCGGTGAGTGTAAATTACTCCAAATCTATTAGTTTCTAGCTGGTTCTGTTGTTTGTTGTAGTTGTACATGATTCTTGATTGATCCACACTGACCTATGATACAAATGGCATAATTATGGTTGTTCATAACAGTGTGTATATTCAAAATTTTGTAGCTCCTTTTTGTACAGGGACCACACTTAACATCGTCATTCATGCAGCATTCTCTCTCTCTCTCATATATATATATATATATATATATATATATATATATATATATATATATATATAATATATTCCCCAGTATAAACCAGTCTTAAAGTAGTAGGACCGCATGCTCTGCTCAGCGATTTAAACTAAATGGCAGTTGTGTTTGTAGCTTTGCTCAAATACGATAGAGATTGTATTTGAAAATCACTACTGGATTTCCACCAGTGTTCTGATTTATATCACTCCTGTTTCAGTACATTTGTAAAGCAGGCTATTTGCATACATATGAGTGGCCCAGGTGATGCACTGGGCTTATGCCAAGTGTCATACTGAGTACACATACTGTATGCATACACTCGTAGTGGGTGGTGTGGCTAAAATTTATCACATGTCGGTATCTATCTATATTACAGTATAATGTGATGTTCCTGTAAAGGATTACATTTATTTTGTTCCCTGTTTAAAAAAAAATCAGACTAGGAGTCTGCCGAGTACTTACATATCCATTTAATCATTTGAAGAGCAAGTATTAGAATACTGAAGGCACTGTTTGGGTACTTGTTATGCTCTACATGTACATGAGAAAATATGAAAACGAAAAGACATGTCTGGGAATCTTTTATACAGACTTGGCGTGCATCGGGACTGATCACATAACGGGCAGCTCCAGTGCTGCGCATTTCTCTTGTATCTAAATGAACACAAGCAGTTATATTTGAAAAGAAATCATAAAAATATAGATGGTTGTTATTTTGTGAAATATAGTTATAAGTATGTTCAGCACTGAGTTCCTTCCTTCCTTCCTTCCTTCCTTCCTTCCTTCCTTCCTTCTTTCTGAGCTCCTTCCTTCCTTCCAAGCACCTTCCTTTCTTCTGAGCTCCTTCCTTCCTTCCTTCCTTTCTTCTGAGCTCCTTCCTTCCTTCCTTCCTTCCTTCCTTCCTTCCTTCCTTCCTTCCTTCCTTCCTTCCTTTCTTCTGAGCTCCTTCCTTCCTTTTTTCTGAGCTCCTTCCTTTCTTCCTTCCTTTTTTCTGAGCTCCTTCCTTTCTTCTGAGCACCTTCCTTCCTTCCTTCCTTCCTTCCTTCCTTCCTTCCTTCCTTCCTTCCTTCCAAGCACCTTCCTTCTGAGCTCCTTCCTTCCTAGCACCTTCCTTCCTTTCTTCCTAGCACCTTCCTTCCTTCCTTCCTTCCTTCCTTCCTTCCTTCCTTCCTTCCTTCCTTCCTTCCTTCCTTCCTTCCTTCCAAGCACCTTCCTTCTGAGCTCCTTCCTTCCTAGCACCTTCCTTCCTTCCTTCCTTCCTTCCTTCCTTCCTTCCAAGCACCTTCCTTCTGAGCTCCTTCCTTCCTTCCTTCCTTCCTTCCTAGCTCCTTCCTTCCTAGCACCTTCCTTCCTAGCACCTTCCTTCCTTCCTTCCTTCCTTCCTTCCTTCCTTCCTTCCTTCCTTCTTTCTGAGCACCTTCCTTCCTTCCTTCCTTCCTTCTGAGCACCTTCCTTCCTTCCGAGCTCCTTCCTTCCTTCCTTCCTTCCTTCCTTCCTTCCTTCCTTCCTTCCTTCCTTCCTAGCACCTTCCTTCCTTTCTTCCACCTTCCTTCCTTCCTTCCTTGCACCTTTCTTCCTTGCACCTTCCTTCCTTCCTTCCTTCCTTCCTTCCTTCCTTCCTTCCTTCCTTCCTTCCTTTCTTCCTAGCACCTTCCTTCCTTCCTAGCACCATCCTGATGCTCTTATCGGCCTTCAGTGCTACCACAGAGCAGGACAGAGTCGTTATCTTTTTCTATTCATACTACATTTTGAAAATATTTTGTCTCTATATAACCTCATCAGCCGAGGTTGATTACTTGACTGGCTAGTGGCAGCACTTTGGAGGCGAGATGAAATGGAGAGAATGAAATAGATTTCATGATGAGTGATATTGCTCTGTAATCATTGTCATGTGTGTTGTGTTCTCTATTTTTTTCCACAGTTCAGTTTTTTATGAATTATCTGTACTGTAATACACTGTTTTTCTCACATGAAATTTTTCCATAGCAGTATAATGATTTGTAAAATAATCCATACCTTCATAGGATGTACTGGTATTTTATTTGTATAGTGCTTTTCACAACGGGCATTCCCACAAAGTAGCGTTACAGAAATCCAGACATACTTCTAGACGTCTAATGAGAGCCAGAGGAAAGAAAGAAAGAAACCTTAAGATGTACCAGACTCAAAAGGCAGCATATTCTAGATGATATTGGATGACTAGGTTCTAATTCATCACAGTATAAAGCTGTAGATGAGTAAAGGCGAAGCTTTCTAAGTGTATTGAAAAAGGTACAGAATGTTCACTATTGAACATATTATGAATAAGAGTTCTGGGATGAGCACAGGACTGTCTTTATGATTATAGCAGTTCTCAGAAAGTACAAGTCTAGGTGATTATTATCCACTGAAGCAAGGGTGAGACTTGGGCGTAAACTGTTTTTTTGGAAAGTGCAGACCATCCACAGCAGCAGAAAATGAGTCAGGAGCACAAAAGGCGCCAGGTGAAGAAGCCGGAGGAACAGATCAGGAGTAGAGCATCAAGATGACTCGGGCAGATTTGGAGGATGACAGGAAGTGTGTCACAGGGCTGTGAAAAATCCACGGATTTGCAGAATTCCACGGATTTGATCACAAAAATAGCATTTTTGTAAATTGTGAATTTAAAAAATAAAATAAAATGTGGCGGCACGGTGGTGTAGTGGTTAGTGCTGTCGCCTCACAGCAAGAAGGTCCTGGGTTCGAGCCCTGGGGCCGGTGAGGGCCTTTCTGTGCGGAGTTTGCATGTTCTCCCCGTGTCCGCGTGGGTTTCCTCCGGGTGCTCCGGTTTCCCCCACAGTCCAAAGACATGCAGGTTAGGTTAACTGGTGACTCTAAATTGAGCGTAGGTGTGAATGTGAGTGTGAATGGTTGTGTGTGTCTATGTGTCAGCCCTGTGATGACCTGGCGACTTGTCCAGGGTGTACCCCGCCTTTTGCCTGTAGTCAGCTGGGATAGGCTCCAGCTTGCCTGCGACCCTGTAGAAGGATAAAGCGGCTAGAGATAATGAGATGAGATGAGAAAATAAAATGTCGGGGGTGGGGGTACTCTGTTAAAGGTTGGGACTGTAATCGCCGACGAGTACACTGTTTACTGGATGGGGGGGAATCTTAATGCCAGGTGTCTGTATTTTACAACATCGTACAAGTTTTATATCGTAGACTGTTTTATGACACAGCACCCTTTCTTACCATTTTCGGGTCAGTCTTTTCAAACACGTGTTGACAATATAGCTTGTGATTAAGTGATAAAAGATTTTTTGGTATGTCTGTCGCGGAGAGACATTGTACAGAGGGAGGATGGCGATAATGACAATGTGAAAAAAGTAGGCAAGGAAAACGGTATCAAGAATCAGTGGAATTGGCGGTGGCTGGAATGTCAAGTCGGAAACGAATATCTTTATGAACGCATCCGAAAGGTCAAGGAACCAGGCAAGGCGTACTGCACGCTATGCCATCAGGATGTAAAATACGGCTCGGGAGGAAGAACGCGCTCAGTCGATCATGTGCAGGGAAAGAAACGCACAGAACTGGTGAAATTAAAGCTGTCAAATTACAGATTACTAGGTATTTATATCTTTTCATATTTGTCTGTTGATCATGCATGATACTTTTTACTAAATGTTTATTAGTGTTATTTACTGTGGCAGTGGGGGCGTGGTCAAGCGGCGGTCTGTGACGGGAGGGCGGAGTCAGGGAAGGTAAGTGGCAGAATCACTACACCTGATGTTAGTTAACCTGTGTTTGTGTGCCTTCCCCAGTGACCGCGCCCTATATAAGGAGAGAGAGAGCAGAGGAGGAGGGCTCTCTCCCCAACCAGATGACGTATGTGTGTGTGTATGCGTGTGGCTGGGAGAGTGTGTGTTTGCAACTGAAAAGTGCAAATAAAAAGAGTTTTTGGAACTCAGTTCTGGCCTGCCATACTTCTGTGCTCGGGGTCCCGGGTTTCGGCACCACTGTAGAAATCAGAGCGGGTGGGTGGAGCACAGAAGTACGGCAGGCCAGAACTGAGTTCCAAAAACTCTTTTTATTTGCACTTTTCAGTTGCAAACACACACTCTCCCAGCCACACGCATACACACACACATACGTCATCTGGTTGGGGAGAGAGCCCTCCTCCTCTGCTCTCTCTCTCTTCTTATATAGGGCGCGGTCACTGGGGAAGGCACACAAATGCCGCTTTTCCACTACCAACGCGGCTGAGTTGGGCTGAGCCGTGCCGTGCTGAGTCGAGCTGAGTCGAGCTGAGCGGGGCTATTGGGGTTGCATTTCGACTACAACCGCGCTGAACCGTGCTGGCTGGAAGTGGGTGGACACATTGGGTGGAGTTAGCGAAAGTGGGTGGACGTCACGTGATGTCGTTAGGCGGCGCAAACAGTGACATCAGTGATCTTTTAAGCGGTAGTCTCACGACCCGGATAGTAAACAATAAACATGGAGGACATGGAGTCGTTAGTGTTGCTGGTCTTGGTGCTGTGGCTTGTTGTCGCCGACAACGCCAACAGATACTGGCAAGAGCATATAGATGAGGCGAGGTGCATAAGGCTTCAGAAATTCTCATAATTCGTAATTCTTCTTCTTCCGGGTTTACGGTGTTTACAGATCCCAGCGTGCTCGCGGGGCGTATGTGGGCATGTGAGGACACTCCTCCTCACCAATCAGTGCACAGGGGAGTGTCTGCTCACGCCCCTAGCCCCACTCAGCTCGGTTTGGCTCGCTTCAGCCCTACTCCAAAACCGTGCGAGTTTTGGGGGCTGAGCAGGGCTGAAGCGAGCGGAGTCGTGCTGCTCTAAGGTAGTCGAAACGCGAGCCGTGTCGGAATGAAGTGAGCTGAAGTGAGCTGAAAAAGGGTAGTGGTAAAGGGCCAAAACACAGGTTAACTAACATCAGGTGTAGTGATTCTGCCACTTACCTTCCCTGACTCCGCCCTCCTGTCACAGACCGACGCTTGACCATGCCCCCGCTGCCACATTTACTTTTAATTTGCCACGCGGATCGTCGTGTAAATGCATTTAGCATGATAGCCTTAGCATGATCACACATACACACAGATATATAAGAAATGGCAAGAAATAAAACAAGTTTTAAAGTGACATTTTTAAAACAACGGTCTGTTATTGATATTTTTACTTGATTTTTGTAAATTTTCTAAATGGATTTACTATGGTTCTTGAAATGCCTATCAGTATTTTCAATCTTCATTTAATTCATGTAGCTAAACTGTTCTTAATTAATGCACATGTTGGTTTATAAGTAAGAAAAATTATTTCAAGTCATGTTCTATTTTTTAAATATTATGAAAAATACTGATGGATGGTTTTAATGTCAAAACAAAGCTATTATCATTAAAATATGCACATTTTTGGAGCAGTTTTCTCTTTCAGGAGATGCTAAGAATGTTCTATTTGATGCAAGATTTAGGCCCACTTTACACGGGGACGGTCTGAAACAAAAACGCAAAAGTCTGTTTTCATTCTCACTTTTTTCCGCGTCTGCACGACCGTTTTCAAGGAGGAAATCTGCGTCTATACGGTGACGCATAAATGTGTGGAATTCAATTGGATGTGCATGCCAGGCGAATAGGTGGTGCTGTGAAAGACCTCCGCTATGTCTGCACGCATGCGCAACGTCTTCCGTCTTGTCTGATCTGCACATCTGTGCCGCGAAAACTTTGACTACTCTGGCTATGGTAAGTAAGAAAGTAAGTAAAAAAGTAAGAGCATACTATACCCGCCTCTGTTCATTAACGGTATATGTGCAGATTCGGTATAGATGTTCGAAGGACTCCTGGACGTTTATTAAAGCTGCCAGAGCAGCTTGAAGGTCCGTTGGATCGATGTAATCAGACATGCTCTTACTTTTTTACTTACTTTCTTACTTCCTGGGCTGGCATGTACAGTATATGACATATGTATGACGTAAACGCGTACCCGACGTGAGCAGATCCGAGCAGAGTTTGGCGTATTGGGTAGTTTAGACGGATATGCAACGGGGGCTGTTTTTAACTTATCCACTCTGGAAGGCGTTTTCAATTTTTTCTGTTTTTCAGCCTCGGAAACGCCGTCCCCGTGTAGACGAAAGGCACTTCCGATAAAATATTTAGTCGTTTTTACCCGACAGCGTCCTCGTGTAAACGGGCCCTTACTTGGTTTCTGGGGCCATGTGGACTCCATACCCTCATCTTCTGAGGGGGCTGCACCCCCCAGACCCCTTGCATTTTTTTTTTCCCTCGGATTTTACTTTTTTCCATTTCATAGCCCTGGTGTCAGGATCTGGTACTGGCATTGCATCAGGCAGAAGAAGTACAAGTACTGAAAGAGACAGACAGAAAGAACAAACACTGGTTTAAAGGGTACACATTGTGATCAGAGTGTATAGAGTAAAACTAAAAGCGAAATCCTGAAGGTAACATGAGGGCATCCTGGGACGTCAGTGTCTTGCTACGCCACCATCAACACCATCGTATGCAAGAGGGACATTGAAGACAGCACAAAACACGTTATCAAAACTCTCTGTGCCTGTGAACTCCCAGATTTGTACTTAAACCCAAGAGGAAAGCTATTTAATAAAATGCCAGACAAATAGGTTTTCAGCCTCAACTTAATGATCAAGACTCAAACACTAATTGGAAATGGTGACCTCTGCGTCATTTTCCATTTTCCTCTTTCTTATTAATTTCCTGCCATTTGTGAAGAAAAGAGCCTTATCAAGGATCTTTATCTGTGGAAGATGAAGACTCACCACATGACTGTCCAGGCCGTTCATCGAAGGCTGCGGCCGTCCACTTGTGCCTCTTCAATTTCGTCTTTTGTTTCTGAATCTCCTGGAGGTAAAGATATGTCCTACGGAGAAAAGGGTGGCTGGGGGATCGCCATTGATTCCATCACTCCTTGCTTTTTCTCTTTTTGTTTGGATGTAATTGCATTCTGTCATACTGCCACCCATGACACTTGGTGATCTCGGTGAGCGATTAAGAGCGTCTGGATTCAGGGCCAAAGCAGTGGCTCATGCACCATTGATTCTGTTTTAGCCTGCTGAAAAGGGTTCAGCCTATAAAGCTGATTACAGGGACTGCATTCTTGTTCTAATAAGGTTTATATAACAATCTACATATAATTTTTTAAAATGTTTTGTGCCATCATGGACAGGCCAGCGTGCAGTGATCTTCAGCACTGCATAATAATACATCAGTACGAACTGAACAGTGTTTCAAACTGACAGTACTTCTTTCAGTATCTCTCAAACTGAGATTTTATAAAGCACAGATTTGTTTTAGGAGTTTCTTTTTCACGCTTGAGTGTGCACATTCAAGCAACGACAAACACTTTGTGTGAAAATGTGCTTCGAGTGGAGCTAAAGGGATCAGGTGGAAGACTATGTGGAACCGTTTTCTATAAATAAACAAGCTTCATCCTTCAACTTCATCCTGCTGTGTACTTTAGATTAGGAGGCTGGATTAGATTTGTGATGTCACTCGCTATTTAGAGATTATTCTCTCAGAGTTGTATTTGTGCGCTTGCTGACTGGTGCACTACACGCCTCCTGTTTCCATGCAGAAAATCCAGTCTGAAGAGCTTGGCTCCTTTGGCTACCCTTTGGCTCCAGGGCAAGCACATGCTGATCTACTGCACCATCCTGTATAAATGTGGGGTCAACACTTTTTGTAATATTTGGTAGAATTCTCCTCACACTCTGGCAGGTGAAAATTAAAACGTGTGCTCAGAGGAGATGCTCCACAGTATCTGTAACCAAATGACAGATGTAGACCACCAACATCAAATCAATCAAGGGCAGGGAGACATTCCTTGCTTGTCAATCTTAAAGTTCTGATGACACGTTTTTGACATCTTTGGCGATGTTTTATAACATAAGTAATTCCCGATGATCCATATATTAATTCACGAAGGCGCCTATTTTACAAGTTATGATAAAAAACGCGGCTATCTGGGCAAATTTGACGGGGCTGCAGCACCCAGGAGACGGAGGAGGAGGAGGAGCTATATGACGTCAGCGAAAGAACCTTCCTCCTAACTTACCAGTTTGTTGTTGATGCGGCAGGTGTTCAGTTTATCATTATTAGTATTTTTATTAGACATTATTATACATTTTATATAGTTATTATGCCTTCGCGTTGTGTTGCCGGCTTTTGCTCCAAAACCCACAAGGATGGGGTAAGTTTATTCAAGTTTCCCAGAGATCCCGAGCTGCATGCGAAGTGGGTGAAGCAAGTCAGGCGCACTCGTGACAAGTGGGAGCCCTCACCAACATCCGTCCTGTGCTCTGAACACTTCGATTTGGATTGTTTTGACACCCTTCCCAGCTTAAAAGAATCTCTTGGGTGTTCAGTTCAGCACAAACGTGTGTTACTGTTGCCAGATACTGCTGAAGTTTTCCAGCCCAAAATATGTTCAAAACCCACCAAAATGCACTTGAAACCGCCCAACTGGGCGGGAAACCTCCCAATCTGGCAACACTGCCAGTATTCCAGAGGGGGTCTACTAGTAGCTATGCCGGATCCAAAGACAGTCCTCCTGTCAGAACATGTGTTGTGAAATGACATAAGATAAAGGTACGTAGAGCTATAGATTCTACATGATTAATCATAAATGTAATCATAAAGTCGGCGTGATATCAGTCATGTATTTGCTTGTGAAAGCTTGCGGCTTTCATGTAACTGCTGCCTAGCAAAGAGAGGCAAAGGGTAAAGAGGGTAGGCTATCATAGATTCTATTCGGAAGAGATCAACACAATTCTAGACTCCCAGAAGAGGAAGAGCTAGCACTAGAGAGTTCACCGGCGTTTTCATGCGCCATTTCCATTGAGTAGAACCAGAGTAGAACAGCCAGTGAACCGCAGCGTGTTCTTCCGCTGACGTCACAACATGGCCGCGAGCCACGGACCCAGTTTTCTTGCGCTGTGCAATTAAAAGTTGGATATCTGCGTAACAACAGCTTCTTTTCACGTAATTATAACAGAAATCTAACATGTTTGCCATGTTGTATAGTTTATTTAAGAAATTGCATAGAGTCATGTTCGTGTCATCAGCCCTTTAATGACATAGGACAAATGTCATCAACTTATTTTTATTCCCCCAGTGGGGTATACTGGTTTACGTCTGTCCGTCCATCCATATCTCCATCTGTCCGGAACACCCTTTTTCTCAGCAACCACAAATCATAGCCACTTGGTACCAAACTTCAGCTTGGGGTTCTATACTGTGTATACCGTTTTCAGGTCTGTTGCACATCAGCTTCCTGTTTACCGACTGAACGTATTTACGAAACACACAGCGTGGATTTACAAAATGTTTGTAACATTTTTCTCAGCAATTACAAGTCACAACTGCTTGAGATTTGGTACTGAGCTTCAGCTTGGGGTTCTATACCGTGTATACCATTTTCAGGTCTGTCGCACATCAACTTCCTGTTTACCGATTTAATGTATTTACAAAACATGTAGCGTGGATTTACAGAATTTTTCTAACATTTTTCTCAGCAACTACAAATCACAACTGCTTGATATTTGGTACTGAGCTTCAGCTTGGGGTTCTATACCGTGTATACTGTTTTCAGGCCTGTCACACATTGACTTCTTGTTTACCGACTTAATGTATTTACGAAACATATAGCATGGATTTACAAAATTTTCATAACATTTTTCTCAGCAACTACAAATCACAACTGCTTGAGATTTGGTACTGAGTTTCAGCGTGGCGTTCTATACCATGTGTACCATTTTCAGGTCTGTCACACATCAACTTCCTGTTTACCGACTGAATGTATTTACAAAACATATAGGGTGGATTTACAAAATTTTCATAATACTTTTCTCAGCAACTACAAACTACACTGCTGTTTACTTGTTTCAGGGTTAATTATTTGTTGAAGTCAACATTCATAACTGTCCTATTCCTTCGATTGCTTGCATTCTGATATAAGCGAGAGTGGGTGAATACGTAAGTGAGCAGTAGCTCACAGCTGATCTTGTTTATGTTCAGTATTTTAGCATGGGCAGCACAGTGGTGTAGTGGTTAGCACTGTCGCCTCACAGCAAGAAGGCTCCAAGTTTGAGCTTAGTGGCCAACAGGGGCCTTTCTGTGTGGAGTTTGCATGTTCTCCCTGTGGGTTTCCTCGGTGTGCTCTGGTTTCCCCCAAAGACGTGCAGTGAGGTTAACTGGCTCCTCTAAATTGTCCATAGGTGTGAATGTGAGTGTGCAGAAAGGAACCTGCCACCCTACTGCTGCAATTCCGACCAAGTCAACCAAAACACGGTTTACCTCAAGCCCGGATCAGGTTCGGCAATGATGACAATTTTAGCATGGTGCTCTGAAATGGATATAAGGACAGATGTAGTTAGACGAAGAAATGCTGACCTGGGATGAAGAGTCACTAGGTGACTGACACCACATGTTCTCCAGGACTTGCAATAAAACTGAGCTGAAAATACTTCTGTCATTACTGTAACACCTGGTACAGTGGTGGTGATGATCATTATTATTTCTCAGGTCAGTTGTGATGTGCACCACACTTTGAAAGAAAACTCTCAAAGCTCTCATTATTCAGTGCTGATGGACTCCGTGGTGCACTCAGTGCTTCACTGCTGCAGCTTTTGCATATTGGCACCTCTGCCCACTGCACTGCAGATTCTTTTTTTTTTTTTAAATGAATGAGAGCTTCCGGACATTACCCTCAGCCCTTCATTTTGCTTTCTTTCTGTTCTCCCTATTTCTCAGTTTATGTTTCACTCTGCCAGGCTATGATTCAGAAGAAGGGCTTACTGGAGCTGAGTGCTAAAGCAGACATAAGACAGTGAATTAATGAAACATTGTATGCATCACACACACATTCTTATATTACTACCTTTGTGGTTGTTCCATTGGCTTCTATTGTAGCTAAAAGCCACGACGCCTAACCATAACCTATACCTAATCTCAACCTCACTAGAACGCTAAACCCACCTGTACTATACTCAACCCTAACCTGGATATTATATACATTTCCTGTATTTGGAAGACACGTGTTTATACAAATGAGCAGTTGAGGATTAAGGGCTTTGTCCAAGGTTGCCAGCAGTACTGGGATTTGAACTCATGACCTGAAGTCCACCATCTTAACCCTTGAGCTACCACTGCCCCAGTACACGGTGTGCAAGTTAAAGATGTACAACGGGACATCTAAAATATCTCTGGGATTGTCTCATAAGTGGGAGTGGGCAGTCAGATATAACTTTTTCATGAGACAAAGAAGAGAGAGGTAATAAATTTCCAATGGCTTTCATTACATCTCCATGCATAGATTAAAAGTATTTTGCACCAGAACAATGGTGTACATGGGGCACTGTGCTGATGTCAACAATGGATTTCTGTCTTTTCATTCATAGGTTTGGTAAATAACGTAATTTTCTGTTAACTGAATGTCCCTTCATGAACTCTACTGAATATCCAAGTATTAAGATTAGATGGATGGCACATCCATAATGTCAACCTAACCTCAGTCTTCACTATATCCAATCCTAACCTCAGCCTCACTATACCTAAATTTAACCTTAACGTCAATATTCCTAATCCCAACCTCAATATTCCTAATTCCAACCTCAACCTCAGTAATCCAATCTTCACTATATCCTACCCTAATCTTAGTCTCACTGTACCTAAATTTATCCTCAACCTCAATGTCTAATCCTAACCTCAATCTCAGTAATCCAATCTTCACTATATCCTACCCTAACCTTAGTCTCACTGTACCTAAATTTATCCTCAATGTCTAATCCCAACCTCAACCTCAGTAATCCAATTTTCACTATATCCTACCCTAACCTTAGTCTCACTGTACCCAAATTTAACCTCAACCTCAATGTCTAATCCTAACCTCAACCTCAGTAATCCAGTCTTCACTATATCCAAGCCTAACCTTAGCCTCACTATACCTAACTTTTACCTTAACCTCAATATGTCTAATCCCAACCTCAGTAATCCAATCTTCACTATGTCCAACCCTAACATTAACCTAAGCCTCACTATACCTAACGTTAACCATAACCTCAATATGTCTAATCCCAACCTCAACCTCAGTAATCCAGTCTTCAGTATATCCAACACTAACCTTAATCTCACTGTACCTAAATTTATCCTCAACCTCAATATGTCTAATCCTAACCTCAACCTCAGTAATCCAATCTTCATTATATCCTACCCTAACCTTAGTCTCACTGTACCTAAATTTAACATCAATGTCTAACCCTAACCTCAGTAATCCAATCTTCTTTACATCCTACCCTAACCTTAGCCTCACTATACCTAACTTAAACCTTAACCTCAATGTGTCTAATCCTAACCTCAGTAATCCAGTCTTCACTATATCCAACCCTAACTTTAGTCTCACTATACTTAAATTTAACCTCATCCTCACTGTGCCTATACCTAACCTTAGTAATTACGCTGTCCAGCCCTGTCATATGCTTTAATTTAACTATATCTAAACCTAAATCCAGCCTTTCTATACTCAACCCTAACCTCAATCTTACTATACCTAAGGCTTACCCTATTCCAAACCTCAGCATCCCTAATCCTAAATGTTCCTCACTATACATCAGACTCACTTAAAATAATCCTTATGTTAACCCTACTATACCCAACCCTAACATTGACATAATTATACTTATTGCCTGACCCTAAACTTGGTGGATTGTTTTATGTTGTAGGAGAGGCATGTGATGAAGATGCTGTTACATGTTACAGAGCACACGTCATTGGCAGAGATTTTTCTTGTTAAAAATGTTTCCAGTATCGTTCCATAAATTGCTGGTAAACTATTACCGTTAATTCCATTTGTTGTCTACTTCAGCAGAAAGCGAATATATTTCTGCATTAAACTGTGCAGGTAAAACCCCGCCTCTGAGTAGGATTGCCACTGCACATGATTACTGTAGCCTGTGCCATGGGGATGGGTGGTACCAGCTGTCTTTTAGGGTGCCCATGGCTTTTTATTATTTATTTTTTGCTTTTTGGGAGCAGACGCAGTGTACTTTTAAAGGTTCAGGGAATCTTTTCAAAGCTGTCGGTTATAGACAGACACGCAAATACTTGCATAAACATTCATAAATTCACCATCTAGCTCACTGTTTACCTGCTGTCAAGTTGTCACCATGTGTTGAAAAGCAGCCTTTTTGGTCTGAGCAACTTTCTTTTGCTTTCATTACCAAGCATGAGCTTCTCTCCCTCTGGTAAAAGCTGTACTCATTCCAAGCACTGCTCCTCAAGGAAACTTCAGAGATGCTTCTCCTAGGCAGAGTAACATCTCACTCTTCAGTCTGGGTTTGGATTATTGGTTATAACAATGTCAAATCTACACAAAACCCAGATCCTTTATCAGTTTTAAGAGGTTAAATTATGATGCTGATGATGGGTGCAGACTCATCTAATCGGAGAGCTGCTCAGCTGTATTTAGGTCATGGCAGTGTGTTTGTGTGGTGGCGTGGTGTGGCTGGCTGCCAAATTATGCTGTAATCCACTGAAAATGGGTCTGAGAGGAAATAAAGCTCAGGATACTGTGGGGATCTGCACTTAGAAATTCTTTAAATTACTTGAATTTATTGAGAATGAAAACATTTATGACTTGGGATCTGAAGTTTTATAATTTAACAGTTATTCCACTCAATCTTGTTGTACATGAGCTGATCACCGACGAGGCGCGTAGCACTGAGTTGGCTATAAGCCATGTACGACGAGATTGAGTGGAATAACTGTTTTATTCTATCAACATTCCCTGGATTTTGAGAAATGGAGCATGTTTATTTTTTGCAAATTCGATAAATAAAAACTTTATAGAAAATGTCTGACAAAATCATTCCCACTTAAGCGGACTTCTTAAAAACCTATCGATGTCTGCACAAATTGACTTTAATGTTGTTTTTTGTAGAAAGTGCCGTCTTGCTGTCGTGCCGAGGTATAGAACAGCTTTAGACATTTATTTAATTCTTCCTTGGACATGGACATCAGTCATGTAATTTTCAAACATTTTTGAGCTTTTAAACCAGTCTAAAAAAAAATCAAGTTTTAATGCTTAACCCTCTGGGGTCAAGAGCTTTGCCAGTAAAGCTCGGCAGGTTTAGAATGAGTAGGTCAAGTATTTAGATAAATATCTTTGAGTTTTTATCATACAAGCATGATAAACATATTGACAGAAACTTTACACTTTCCTATGTGCCCACTGCCAAATAATAATAATTTTTAAATTACCTAAATTAGATGAAACATAAAACTTGTCATCTTACTCCGTCACACCGGAGTTGGCGCGCTGAGTGCCCGCTTATGCATTCATAAGACTATTCACATGGTAACAGCATGATAATCACTCTTTCGGTTTCAATTGGTTTCTCTTTCGCAGTGGGAACGCCCACCGTAAACAGGATAAAATCTATCAGACGTAGTTTAGGTTATTTGGAGGTAAAACTTGTTTTGAGATGGCACACAGATTTTATGCACTTTGGATGATTCAGGACAGTGAATCAATTCATGATTCAATTCATGATTCAGGACAGCGATTCAATTCAATCTTGAGAACTGCGATACTGATGATGAGCAGTGGCTTCTTTTTTTAACTTCGACTCGATCCAGCCAAAGATGAACTCGAGTAAGTGTAAATATTTTTTCAATTTCTGATGAGCAGATTGGTTGATATGTGTGCGCTGTAGTGCATACACAGGAAAAATGACTGAGCAATTTTGCCAGAGTTAAAAGTATTTTCCTCAGAAATGGTTAATTTTGCTCTACTTTGAGCTTAGAGAGCAAAATTTGGAGTGGGAGCAAAATATAGAGTAATTGTGTAACAGAGTTGGTTGTGGCTCTGAACTAAGTAAAATAGTACAAGAGTTAATTTCAAGACACACTGAATAGAGTCAAATACCAAAATAGTCAAATACCAGATAAATGAAGGTGTTGTAAAAAGCAGTTTTAGAACTGTGTTGGAATGTGTGGGGGGAAAAAACAAACAAACATGACCTTACCCATTGTGACTTGACCTGATGGGATTAAGAGTTGACAGTGGGAGGGGTTTTCACTCTTCTCATTAAATGGAATGGAATTTTTTACTCTTCTCATTGAATACCCTTCCCACTGCCAACCCTTTATCCCCAAACAATAGGACATATACATTTTTGGATGGCCAGTTAATTGTCCAAATCAATGGAGCAGATTTAAGTTTCTGTGCTTGATACATTTCTGCAGCCTAACAGAATTACCTCAAGTGACCAAAACGGTTCGTCACAATTTGGTAAGGTCATGTTTTTACACACATTCCAACACAGTTCTAAAACTGCTTTTTACAACATCTTCATTTATCTGTTTTTTTTTTTTTAAGTACAATCATGACATACATACGACATAGATATTATTGTAGTTGAATTTGTGCTGACTACAAAAAGGTCATATGACTTTGAAAATACTGCTTAGATTTGTTGAAACTGTCAACAAAATAAGAGCATGCCAAAATCATTAGAGTGCCAGAAAATACCCTCAGACTCCAGAAGGTTAAAGATGAAGAATGTAAACAAATCGGTGAAATGACAGTAGCAATTTGTGAAAAATGCTTATAATAATAATTCTTGAAAAATAAAAAAAGATATGTTCTTACCATCAAATACTTTCATTCCATATTTTGTTGCTTTTGTATTTTTGGGATTGTGTTTTCGAGTAGTTTTTATTTCGTCCTTGGTTGGTTCAGCAACACGCTCTGCCATTTTGTTTTTCTCTACTCACGGTGTATGCGCTGATGGCCTAGTAGTAGAGTAGCCAATCAGAGTGCACAATTGCTCATATCCAGTGAATGTGGATAGAATAATAATGTCACATATCATGTATCACGGGCGGCACGGTGGTGTAGTGGTTAGCGCTGTCGCCTCACAGCAAGAAGGTCCTAGGTTCGAGCCCCGGGACTGGCGAGAGCCTTTCTGTGTGGAGTTTGCATGTTCTCCCCGTGTCCGCGTGGGTTTCCTCCGGGTGCTCCGGTTTCCCCCACAGTCCAAAGACATGCAGGTTAGGTTAACTGGTGACTCTAAATTGACCGTAGGTGTGAATGTGAGTGTGAATGGTTGTCTGTGTCTATGTGTCAGCCCTGTGATGACCTGGTGACTTGTCCAGGGTGTACCCCGCCTTTCGCCCGTAGTCAGCTGGGATAGGCTCCAGCTTGCCTGCGACCCTGTAGAAGGATAAAGCGGCTAGAGATAATGAGATGAGATGAGATCATGTATCACATATTATGTGACCCTGCATTCACACTAGCAATTCATTCGTCTTGTATGTTAGTGTGTGACGGAGCTGTGATTTCAGTGAAAAAGCAACAGTGCAGCAAGCAACATTTGAATTAAGATTTTCTCAATTCTATGAAAATTGGGTACAACGCGATAAAGCGACAAATCCAAATAACTGTCTCGAATGATTCCACGGACCAAATCTGTGGTGCATGTGATGTAACATTTTCTTCAGTTTCCCAATCACAGCTTTAGCTTTTGCCTGCAGTTAGTTTCTTTTTGCTGTTTGACACTCACCTTTCTTTCTTTCTTTCTTTCTTTCTTTTTTTCTTTCTTTCTTTCTTTCTTTTAAACATTCATGTTCAGTAACTGCTGTCTGAAATTAAATTTATTTTTTTCGTCTTATACAGTGGGGCAAAAAAGTATTTAGTCAGTTACCAATTGTGCAAGTTCTCCCACTTAAAAAGATGAGAGAGGCCTGTAATTTTCATCATAGGTACACTTCAACTATGAGAGACAAAATGAGAAAAAAATCCAGAAAATCATTGTCTGATTTTTAAATAATTTATTTGCAAATTATGGTGGAAAATAAGTATTTGGTCAATAACAAAAGTTCATCTCAATACTTTGTTATATACCCTTTGTTGGCAATGACAGAGGTCAAACGTTTTCTGTAAGTCTTCACAAGGTTTTCACACACTGTTGCTGGTATTTTGGCCCATTCCTCCATGCAGATCTCCTCTAGAGCAGTGATGTTTTGGGGCTGTCGCTGGGCAACATGGACTTTCAACTCCCTCCAAAGATTTTCTATGGGGTTGAGATCTGGAGACTGGCTAGGCCACTCCAGGACCTTGAAATGCTTCTTACGAAGCCACTCCTTTGTTGCCCGGGCGGTGTGTTTGGGATCATTGTCATGCTGAAAGACCCAGCCACGTTTCATCTTCAATGCCCTTGCTGATGGAAGGAGGTTTTCACTCAAAATCTCACGATACATGGCCCCATTCATTCTTTCCTTTACACGGATCAGTCCAAACACGACAAGTTGAGTTTTTACCAAAAAGTTCTACTTTGCTTTCATCTGACCATATGACATTCTCCCAGTCCTCTTCTGGATCATCCAAATGCTCTCTAGCAAACTTCAGACGGGCCTGGACATGTACTGGCTTAAGCATGGGGACACGTCTGGCACTGCAGGATTTGAGTCCCTGGCGCCGTAGTGTGTTACTGATGGTAGCCTTTGTTACTTTGGTCCCAGCTCTCTGCAGGTCATTCACTAGGTCCCCCCATGTGGTTCTGGGATTTTTGCTCACCGTTCTTGTGATCATTTTGACCCCACGGGGTGAGATCTTGCGTGGAGCCCCAGATCGAGGGAGATTATCAGTGGTCTTGTATGTCTTCCATTTTCTAATAATTGCTCCCACAGTTGATTTCTTCACACCAAGCTGCTTACCTATTGCAGATTCAGTCTTCCCAGCCTGGTGCAGGTCTACAATTTTGTTTCTGGTGTCCTTTGACAGCTCTTTGGTCTTGGCCATAGTGGAGTTTGGAGTGTGACTGTTTGAGGTTGTGGACAGGTGTCTTTTATACTGATAACGAGTTCAAACAGGTGCCATTAATACAGGTAACGAGTGGAGGACAGAGGAGCCTCTTAAAGAAGTTGTTACAGGTCTGTGAGAGCCAGAAATCTTGCTTGTTTGTAGGTGACTAAATACTTATTTTACTGAGGAATTTACCAATTAATTCATTAAAAATCCTACAATGTGATTTCCTGGATTCTTTCCCCCCATTCTGTCTCTCATAGTTGAAGTGTACCTATGATGAAAATTACAGGCCTCTCTCATCTTTTTAAGTGGGAGAACTTGCACAATTGGTGGCTGACTAAATACTTTTTTGCCCCACTGTATTTATCCATACCAGTGTGCATGCAAATCTTTTGCTTCTTTCGAAGGCTGTCTTGTTGGATCACTCTTGAAGTAGATTGAGGCTGAGTGTTTTTCTCAAGGACACAATGTCCCTGCACAGAGGAAGGAAAACAGTAGACTTACAATATTACCTCAGCTTCCATTGTTAAACAGGACCACCTCCTAAAATGCTTGATCCCATTCAGAATTTGTAGGGTTAATTTAAATGAAGGCTAGTTAAGTGTTGTACATTTTCTTGTGTAAACATGCAATACAATACAGGGATTATGTACACATCGAGTGAATAATGTGAGGGGGGAAAAGATAAGCAAGATAATAATCAAAAGCAGTTTTGAAAGTAATTGGAAATGTGCTATACCGTAACTACAAGGGCAAATGTGGTCACTAGTATAGTGTAATATGACTATGACTGTTGCAGTGTAAATGATTCACAAGTTCACATTTTGAGCTCCCGTTGTAAATGCTGTATTTAGCTGAGGTATAGCTACTGGGAGCGGCACTGGCACCTCACAACAAGAAGGTTCCACATTCTGTGTGGAGTTTGTATGTTCTCCCCGTGTCTGCGCGGGTTTCTTCCGGGTGCTCCGGTTTCCTCCCACCATCCAAGGACATGCAGTTAGGTTAATGAATGGTTGAGAGAAGAAAACCTCTATAATAATCCAGTAGAAAGCAACAGGAAACCACTACTGTAATGTTCCCTAGAAACTGATGGCTGGAGCTGTCATAGTGGCCACGTCACTGCAGTGACATCCCAAATACATACACTACCGTTCAAAAGTTTGGGGTCACCCAGACAATTTTGTGTTTCCCATGAAAAGTCACCCTTTTATTTACCACCATAAGTTGTAAAATGAATAGAAAATATAGTCAAGACATTTTTCTGGCCATTTTGAGCATTTAATCGACCCCACAAATGTGATGCTCCAGAAACTCAATCTGCTCAAAGGAAGGTCAGTTTTATAGCTTCTCTAAAGAGCTCAACTGTTTTCAGCTGTGCTAACATGATTGTACAAGGGTTTTCTAATCATCCATTAGCCTTCTGAGGCAATGAGCAAACACATTGTACCATTAGAACACTGGAGTGAGAGTTGCTGGAAATGGGCCTCTATACACCTATGGAGATATTGCACCAAAAACCAGACATTTGCAGCTAGAATAGTCATTTACCACATTAGCAATGTATAGAGTGGATTTCTGATTAGTTTAAAGTGAGCTTCGTTGAAAAGAACAGTGCTTTTCTTTCAAAAATAAGGACATTTCAAAGTGACCCCAAACTTTTGAACGGTAGTGTATCCAACGAAGTGGATTGATGCATCTATTTAAACTGAAATGAATCAAGGCAACAATCCTGAATAAATAATTATTAATTAAATTTGGTAATAAATCAATTAATAATTTATAAATTGATTAATAAAATCAATTTCTTTCTTTCTCAAAAACTGCGGCTTGATTTTTACGTTACTCAGGTTAAGCATGTGCAGCTATAGAAAAAATTAAGAGACAACAGCAATGAGATGTCAGTGCATCACCACGTGAGGTACATGGCCATGCATTCCTGGTATGTGGAAAGGGCAAAAAAACAATCACCAGAGGATGTGGAAGGAGATTTAAAGGGAACACTTGGTGTTTACTCACTACATGTCTTGGTCTGTTTGTACAGTATCTATCTTTCATTATCTCCTCCCCAATCGTCTCAGTTACAAGAACTGCTGCTTAATCAATAGGAGCACTCTTAAGTGAATTCTGAACTTCAGTACCTGCTTAATAACAGATTGATTTCTTTCTCCACTGCTAAAAAGGACATTCGGCTCAAGTGAATAGAACTGCCACATATTCACAGATATACAGTGCACCTGAGGTGGGGAAAAAAAAAATTGCCGAAAGAATCTCCAACTGTATTCAGTCTGGACAGGTAACACTGTTCGATCATCTTGAACTCGTCAGTGATTTACTGCTGAGATGTTATTCACGTTGGCCATCCACTATCGAACTGAGTAATAGGTTTGTTGAAAATATTTATTTATTTATTTTAAGCACACTGATCATGAAAATTTGAAACAATATTGATTCTATACATATGTTAGCGGTTCGTCATAATGCTACTATCTGTATTTGTATTCGGAGTTAAACTCAAAGTGGGCGTGGCCTAAATAGATGCCTTACAACCACATGATCAACACTGCAAAAAATGATATCTTTGCAAGTGAAAATATCTTGAAAATAGTTGAAACGATCTAGCATTTCCTATTAGAAGAATACAAGACACCAGTTCTGAGATTATTAAACCTGGTTCTAGATTGCAACCAACTTATTCGAAGATGTCTCAAGTAAAAATATCTGTCCATGCAACAAGATAATTTTACTAATATTAAGTAATTTTCTCCTCAAATTCAGTTTTAAATTTTTTGCAGTGA
The DNA here is from genome assembly GCF_027579695.1 of Neoarius graeffei. Lineage (NCBI taxonomy): Eukaryota > Metazoa > Chordata > Actinopteri > Siluriformes > Ariidae > Neoarius > Neoarius graeffei. The sequence goes on along the minus strand of NC_083570.1, from coordinate 84,360,805 downwards.
AAATGTGCTACATCCTGAGCGTCCGCCATGATGGTGGATATACAAAACAACTAGGATGGCAGCTGCTGAAAGTGTGTCTGTAAACAATGCTGAATTTTCTCAGTATTACCACGAATTGAATGGTTGAGCGAAGATTCAATACAAAGAGAAGATATATACACACACGTGTGGTTTTGACCCATATTATTTTAAAAAGTCAGACTTTTCTGAAGATATGACGCTTCTACCGACCATCGAGTACCCAGATATCACGGTCTATCTGGTTTGGCTGCCGAAGAATCAAGTCCGAACTTGGATGAAACGTAGCCCATTTTCTGAGTGGGTGCCCAGTCTGGATTGTTTCTATCATATAATTTTGCTGGCGCTCCTAGAAGCGAAACGGTAATACACGTGTTAAAATTATAACAACAACCGAGTGAACCACGACAAGAGAGCGCTCATTTTATATCAAAATTCTAGCAACATGAAATAAAATTCTTCCATGATATTATCGAGAAAGCTTTTGAATCTCACCTGAGATAAAATGATTACTGCAAACATGAGCTGTTTTGGTTTTTGCCTCTGTTAGCTCAGCCCTGCCGATGTCGTTCAGCCGTGCTCGTCTCCTCTCCGTACTCAGCCTCAGAGTTTCCTCGCCCTCTTTCCGAATCACGGACGGAATTCTAAAAAATTATAACGTACCATGGTCACAAGTACTGTTGTGACCACAACCTTATACAGCACAAAGATATGGCAGAGCTAAAAGAACGCTTAAAGCATTGGAAAAGCAAAGAGAGTTGCACACGCGTGACTGCGTTTTGTATGGAATGTCGCTTGACCACGCATTTGTATATCCACCAACATGGCCGACATCCGGGTTTCTATTTTGCTTTGACATCACTTGGAAGTCAAGGATACATACAGTCTGAATTCTGGTTTCTCATCCTTAGCTACATCACTTTGTCCCAACTAGAGATGTGTGCGAGACTGTTTTTATATCATTATCATGCTAACTATTTCATTGTTGTTTACCTGCTTATGATGTTTTTATATCCAAAAATTATAAACAAAAGCTAGTACCCTTAATTTAAAAAAAAAAAAACTGACTTGACGAGGCAGTTACGAAGACTGAATCAATGAGCGCTGTACATTCAAGTTAATGAGCATGAGTTTTCTTTGCTCCGCAAGCTCCGTATTTCACCGCTTCCTTGTGCATGAATAAAAGTGAAAAGCTCCTGCTTGTGTGATTATTTTTATCGTGCTTCATGGGAGCCTAGTCCGTCTTGTCAGCCAAATCTGTTCATTCCAGATAATATAATCTGATTTGGTTACGTTCATAATGTATGGATATTCGACAGTGAGTTAACCTAAGCTACTACGCACTCACTGCTCACAACATGGAGTAACAGCCACGCCTACTCTGACTGAGCCGCTGTTGGGTTTTGGTTGGTTTGCGAAACATGGCGAATGTTGCAGGCTGTTATAATACAACCGGGTGATGGAGGTGATATGAGTACTACCCTCGGCAGTATCCAGTGCAACTGATTTGGTTAAGGGGCCTTTTTTTTTTTTTTTTAACAAGTACACATTTAATATATATGAAAAGAAAAAAAATCAAAGCAGAAGTATTCAGAGCAGCTCTTCTTGTTCGGGAAGCTTCTTTCTTTCTTTCTTTTTTTTTCTTGAAGGGTGTGTGTGTGAGAAACGAGTATAAAGGATGTTAAACACAGAGGTTGAATTGGTCTCTCGTGTGGCTCTGCTAAAGACAAGGACAAGGTGACCATGTGACCCTGAATTACCAGTGAATGTACAGTATTACACATACCTTGTCATAACCAGTGCTCCTATCTTTTTTATCACTTTATTTCAGAAGCATACCACAGATTATATACATTCCTCTTTATCTCTTGCACTGTTCATTCTCACAGCAAAGTCATGGCCACCTTCAGCCATTTGCCTTTATGCTGACAAGCCACACTGCCTTTATTAATGGCTATAGATGGGAATGATGATGATGTCATATGGGTGACGACTAACCAGGAGTAATTGCAAATATTTGCATTAACGATTTATGATAATTGCCTGAAGTGGGTCTGTGTTGACTATGCCAGTCAGTCAGATGGTGTGGAGAGATTGTGTATTAGTGTCTGTCTCAGTGCAGTAAACTCTCTGCAGCTTCATTCTGTATTCACAGCATACAGCGCAGCAGGAACGCTTGGTCCAGGGCACGTACAGTAGTTTTTAAGCAAACATCGTGTGCAAGTGGAAGGAGTGACCCATTGCTCATGTTTTTATTAAAAAAAAACAATCCTTTCAGTAAAATAATTTCAATGGACAGACTGGATAAAGTGCAGAAACTGGTCACTACAGCTGATAGAAGAAACGGATTCAGCTGGCAAATCTAAACGTCAGCTCCATAATTATTGGCAGCCCTAATAAACATGGGTATAAAAGGCTATGGAAAAAACTATCTTTGTCTTTAATTAGTCTGATCTTACACCAAAAGTATGACAAACTACAACCTTTAATTACAGTACATTTACTCTGTACAAACTGTGACACTAATTTGTTCCTAATTTGCATCGTAGAATCTGGATTTCTTGATGAGGATAAAAGCGTCGACACCTTAGTGCCTTTTGTCTGCTCTTTACGTCCAGTGTCCATTATAAGATGTATAAGGTATAAAAAGGGCAAAACTGTTTGAAAACCTTCAGTATGAGGAGTTTGGTTAAATTATACAAACCGCTGATTGTCAAGTCAAACCTCTTTGTGTTCATGTGATGATGATGAGGACTAGTTTCTCTGACCTCATCACCAGCACTAACGGTACTCTACTGTACATGCTCTATACTTTGCTCATCACACTGTCAGAAATAGGGGTACAGTCAGAGTCCATTTCTGTCCCCCAAGGTACACTCAACACTAATGTACCCTCTACGGCTCATTATTGGACCTCAAGGTAACTACGTGTATCTTTTTAGGGCCAAAAAGGTCCATATATGTTTCCAATCAATATATAAAGGACACAAATAAGTACCTTAGAGGGTACTGCTCCAGTGATGAGCCATTGTACCTCTAAAGGTACAATAATGTACTTTATTTTCTGAAAGTGTACTATGGCCGCTAATGCAAAGTGTGTGCATATTTTAGCGATGGTGCAATCACATTACATCTGAAACTGTACTTTAAAACAGCCTTACAATGTTATGAAGAAAGTATAATGTGCTTTTTATGGTATAATATGCAGTACCAGGAAAAAAAAATAATTGGACACCCTTACTCATTCATAGGATTTTCTGGATTGTTACCATTTTCTACATTGTAGAACAATACTGAAGACATCAAAACTATGAAGTAACATATGGAATTATGTGGTACACAAAAACATGTTCATAAAAAAAAAAACCAAGAGTTTCATATTTTAGATTCTTCAAAGTAGTCAGCGTTTACCTTGATGACGCTTGGTACACTATTGGCATTATCTTAACCAGCTTCATGAGGTCGTCACCTGGAATGCTTTTCAATTAGCAGGGGCCTCGTCAAAAGTTAGTGTAATTTCTTGCCTTAATAATGTGTTTGAGATCAAATAGTAAATAATAAACATACAGGAAATAGCCCTATTCAGCACCACAACTGTAGTAATCCATATTATGTCAAGAACATAAAATACAGCACACAATAGAAATATATATATATATACACACACACACACACACACACACACACACACACAGTGGTGCTTAAAAGTTTGTGAACCCATAAATATGACCTAAAATATCATCAGATTTTCACACAAGTCCTAAAAGTAGATAAAGAGAACCCAGTTAAACAAATGAGACAAAAATATTATACCTGCTCATTTATTTATTGAGGAAAATGATCCAATATTACATATCTGTGAGTGGCAAAAGTATGTGAACCTCTAGGATTAGCAGTTAATTTGAAGGTGAAATTAGAGTCAGGTGTTTTCAATCAATGGGATGACAATCAGGTGTGAGTGGGCACCCTGTTTTATTTAAAGAACAGGGATCTATCAAAGTCTGATCTTCACAACACACATTTGTGGAAGTGTATCATGCCACGAACAAAGGAGATTTCTGAGAACCTCAGAAAAAGCGTTGTTGATGCTCATCAGGCTGGAAAAGGTTACAAAACCATCTCTAAAGAGTTTGGACTCCACCAATCCACAGTCAGACAGATTGTGTACAAATGGAGGAAATTCAAGACCATTGTTACCCTCCCCAGGAGTGGTTGACCAACAAAAGTCACTCCAAGAGCAAGGCGTGTAATCGTCGGCGAGGTCACAAAGGACCCCAGGGTAACTTCTAAGCAACTGAAGGCCTCTCTCACATTGGCTAATGTTCATGAGTCCACCATCAGGAGAACACTGAACAACAATGGTGTGCATGGCAGGGTTGCAAGGAGAAAGCCACTGCTCTCCAAAAAGAACATTGCTGCTCGTCTGCAGTTTGCTAAAGATCACATGGACAAGCCAGAAGGCTATTGTAAAAATGTTTTGTGGACGGATGAGACCAAAATAGAACTTTCTGGTTTAAATGAGAAACATTCTGTTTGGAGAAAGGAAAACACTGCATTCCAGCATAAGAACCTTATCCCATCTGTGAAACATGGTGGTGGTGGTGGTGGTATCATGGTTTGGGCCTGTTTTGTTGCATCTGGGCCAGGACGGCTTGCCATCATTGATGGAACAATGAATTCTGAATGATACCAGCGAATTCTAAAGGAAAATGTCAGGACATCTGTCCATGAACTGAATCTCAAGAGAAGGTTGGTCATGCAGCAAGACAACGACCCTAAGCACACAAGTCGTTCTACCAAAGAATGGTTAAAGAAGAAGAAAGTTAATGTTTTGGAATGGCCAAGTCAAAGTCCTGACCTTAATCCAATGGAAATGTTGTGGAAGGACCTGAAGCGAGCAGTTCATGTGAGGAAACCCACCAACATCCCAGAGTTGAAGCTGTTCTGTACGGAGGAATGGGCTAAAATTCCTCCAAGCTGGTGTGCAGGACTGATCAACACTTACTGGAAACGTTTAGTTGCAGTTATTGCTGCACAAGGGGGTCACACCAGATACTGAAAGCAAAGGTTCACATACTTTTGCCACTCAGAGGTATGTAATATTGGATCATTTCCCTCAATAAATAAATGACCAAGTATAATATTTTTGTCTCGTTTGTTTAACTGGGTTCTCTTTATCTACTTTTAGGACTTGTGTGAAAATCTGATGATGTTTTAGGTCATATTTATGCAGAAATATAGAAAATTCTAAAGGGTTCACAAACTTTCAAGCACCACCGTGCGCGTGCGTGCACACACACAGATACGGGTTTAAGGAAGAGCAAGAAATTACAGCTGTTACTGCAGTCTTGTAGGGGTAATCATCCAGCAACCGACACAGGTACAATAATGTTGCTGATGTGATTTAAGAGCAAGATGTGAGAAAGAGATTGAGAAATGACACTGGGTTTAAAAAAAAAAAAAAAAAAAAAGACAAAAAAAACCCCCCACCTCTGTTTCATTATGCAATCTCTACAGAACACACGCCATCTATCTGCTGGACACACACATACAGTACAGATATGGGTTTAAGAAGTAGCTAGAAATTACAGCTACTACTGCAGAAGTAATCATTTCTACATTTCTAAAGTATACAAATAGCGTAGGGCGGCACGGTGGTGTAGTGGTTAGCGCTGTCACCTCACAGCAAGAAGGTCCTGGGTTCGAGCCCCGGGGCCGGCGAGGGCCTTTCTGTGCGGAGTTTGCATGTTCTCCCCGTGTCCGCGTGGGTTTCCTCCGGGTGCTCCGGTTTCCCCCACAGTCCAAAGACATGCAGGTTAGGTTAACTGGTGACTCTAAATTGACCGTAGGTGTGAATGTGAGTGTGAATGGTTGTCTGTGTCTATGTGTCACCCTGTGATGACCTGGCGACTTGTCCAGGGTGTACCCCGCCTTTCGCCCGTAGTCAGCTGGGATAGGCTCCAGCTTGCCTGCGACCCTGTAGAACAGGATAAAGCGGCTAGAGATAATGAGATGAGATGAGACAAATAGCGTATGTGTGATTGGATTGCAGGCAGACTGAGGGAAAATGGATAAAATGAGGAAATTTTTTTAAACATTTTTAACAACATACAATTTTAAAGATTCAGAACGATGGAAAACTTTAACATCAAATCAGCTGCTTTCAGAGTTTGTAATTGTTTACAAAAAAAGTTATAAAAGGTATTAAAATGCACGATATCTCAAAGTATATTGTGACACAGTTTAGCACAATATCAATATTATATCGTTATATCACCCAGCCCTACCGGACTGTATGTTTATGCTTTTTCTTTATTTTAACATGTGTTTACAGAGTAAGAAGAGAAGGTTAACTTTACTCCCGGAGTAGATGAATAGTATACTCTGTAATTTTTATGGTTTAAAGCTGAAGGTTATTCAGATCCCAGATTATTTTTAACAGAAACAGGATGTACCGTTTCATTGCTCGATGCACCATTTCAGCAACCTGTTTGTCTGGAGAAAAGAATCTTTTTTTTGTTTGTTTGTTTTTTTGGTACCGAGACTGAGCCATATGACAATATAATAATCTGTGGTTGGTAGAAGAGAGCAACTGGACTTGCTTGAAAAGTCTTGAAGACGTTTCGCCTCTCGTCCGAAAGGCATCCTCAGTTCTGTCTGTCTAATAGGGAGTATCAGGTATTTATCCTCTCATGGATCGTCATAGAATCCAAATCAGAATGCTGATGGCTACATTGTAGGTGGCTGATCGATGTCATAGACACCCACCTCTGTTCAGTGATGGTCGTTCCAGGTTGACAAAAATGAACGATCCTCTCTGGCTAAGATGTCTGCCAGTTTTCTGGAAGTCCTCTCATACTCCCGCACCAGTCGAAGGGAACTCATCCCAAAGTGCGTAGAAACATGTCTGTGAAGATACTCAGTCGTCCAGGTACATAGTAATCTGTGGTTGGTAGAAGAGAGCAACTGGACTTGCTTGAAAAGTCTTGAAGACGTTTCGCCTCTCGTCCGAAAGGCATCCTCAGTTCTGTCTGTCTGTCTTCGACTGGTGCGGGAGTATGAGAGGACTTCCAGAAAACTGGCAGACATCTTAGCCAGAGAGGATCGTTCATTTTTGTCAACCTGGAACGACCATCACTGAACAGAGGTGGGTGTCTATGACATCTATCAGCCACCTACAATGCAGCCATCAGCATTCTGATTCGGATTCTATGATGATCCATGAGAGGATAAATACTTGATACTCCCTATTAGACAGAACTGAAGATGCCTTTCGGACGAGAGGCGAAACGTCTTCAAGACTTTTCAAGCAAGTCCAGTTGCTCTCTTCTACCAACCACAGATTACTATGTACCTGGACGACTGAGTATCTTCACAGATATGACAATATAATATTGATATTGTGACAAATTAAATACACTGAGTCACCATTATAATCAACTCCATGATCACTTGCAAGTAGTTAATTTTAGTTGACATTAAATTATATTTGTTTCATTTGTTTTACTTCTCAGTGTTGATTTAAAGTGCGTCTAAATAAATCAAAGTGTGGAGAAGATATTTCTATTGAAATTAGTAATTTTTACAGAAATAAACTATACTAAATGATATCATATGAGCTAATAAAGTAGACTACTTATAATGCATTCAGTGGTAGAAAATGAATATGGAATGTTTGATCGGCACATAGTGCTAAATCCTGACCTTATGAGGGTACTTCAAAAAGTTCTCCGCCTCACCCAGAACCAAGGGGCGTAACTCCCATTTTGGGGCATAACTGTGTACTATAAAGCCTTATCACAGTCCACAAAAACTCAAATGAAAGGAGAAAGAAGAGGAAAGCTTGGAGCCGGTGTGCTGTTGCTCTAGAACACTGTGTCCATCCACACAGCACAGGTGGCAGAAGCAGTCAAATGTGGCTTTGAACTGTTGCCCCATGCACCTTACTCACCCGACCTGGCACCGTCTGACTTCTTCTACCTGTTCCCCAGACTGAAATCCCACTCGTGTGGTCGCCATTTTCAGAGTGATGATGAAGTCGTCGGTGCTGTTGAGGAGGATCTGGAGGCTTAAGATTTGACCACCTTCCACGAAGAAATAGCGAAGCGTGAACATCAATAGATCAAGTGCATTGATGTTAAAGGAGACTATACTGAAAAATAATGCAAGAACAATCTTTCTCCTGTGAAATTTTCAGGGTGAGGCCGAGAACTTTTTGAAGTACCTTCATACACCCCAAGTATCATTTTCAGTCATGCTTGTTTACAACATGATGTCATGTCAAAGCTTTGAGAAAGTTTGAGGAAAACATACATAAACCCCATAATCTTATAATTACTGTAATCTCATAGGATGTGAATGTAGTAGTATATTTTTAGATATTAAATTGTCTTTGAACACAGAAGTTCTGTAAGCAGCACTGTTGTTTAGCTCTGTCTTTCTATTTAGATGTTGTGTGTATTGTGTTTTGAAAAATATATGCTCATTTTGTATTTGATGTCAGCAACACGTTTCAAAAATGCTGGGACAGGGGCATGTTTACCGCTGTGTTGCATCACCTCTACTTTTAACAACACTGTAAACATTTGGAAACTGATTGCTGTAGTTTTGAAAGAGAAATGTTGTCCCATTCTTGCCTGATATACAATTTCAGTTGCTGAACAGTTCAGGGTCTCCTTTGTCCTATTTTGCGCTTCATAATGCGCCCATTTAAAACATTTGGAGACAGGTCTGGACTGCAGGCAGGCCAGTTTAGCACCTGGACTCTCTTACTACAGAGCCATGCAGTTTTAATATGTGCAGAAAGCAGTTTGGCATTAAAAGATTTTGTCTGGATAGCGGTATATTGCTCTGAAACGTGTATATATCGTTCAGCATTAATGATGCCTTCCCAGATGTACAAGCTACCCATGTCATGTGCACTAATGCACCCTCATACCATCACACATGCTGGCTTTTGAACTGTGCACTGATAACAAGCCAGATGGTCCGTCTCCTCCTAGAGGATGTGGTGACCATGATTTCTAAAAGAATTTCTACTTTTGATTCGTCAGACCTCGGGACAATTTTCCACTTTGCCTCAGTCCATTGTAAAAGAGCTCAGGCCCAGAGAGGGTGGCGGTGTTTCTAGATATTGTTTATATCTGGTTTTAACTTGCATTTGTGGATGCAGTAATGAACTGTTTTCAGAGATTATGGTTTTCTGAAGTGTTCCTGAGCCCATACACGGATTTCCACTACAGACGTGTCTGCTTTTAATGCAGTGTCTCCTGAGGGCCTGAAGATCACAGGCATCCAGTGTCAGTTTTCAGCCTTGTCTCTTGCATACAGAGATTTCTCCAGATTCTCTGAATCTTTTAATGATATTATGTACCATAGATGATGTGATCCACAAATTATTTGCGATTTTACATTGAGGAACGTTATTCTTAAATTGTTGCACTGTTTGCCCACACAGAGCGTTGAACCCCTCCCCATCTTTACTTCTGAGAGACTCCACCTCTCTGGGATACTCTTTTTATACCAATCATGTTACTGACCTGTTGCCAATTAACCAAATTAGTTTTTTTTTTTGTTTGTTTTTTTAGCATTACACAATTTTTTCAGTCTTTTGTTGCCCCGTCCCAACTTTTCTGAAATGTGTTGCTGACATCAAATAAAAAAAAAGCATGTATTTTTCAAAAAACAATAAAAGTTCTCAGTTTCAACATTTCTGTTGTCTTTGTACTATTTTCAATGAAATTTAGGGTTTCCATAATTTGCAAATCTTCACATTCTGTTTTTATTTATGTTTTACACAGTGTCCCAACTTTTTTGGAATTAGGGTTGTATTCGTATCATTTTTATCCACGCCTAATTGTTGCTTGTTGATGGTTATCTCAGCACTTCTTCCTGTGCCAATATTCTTTTGATGATGTCATCTTTTTTTTTTTTTTTAAATTAGTGAAGGTGATAGTAGGAGGTGATGTTTCACAATGAAACGATTTATATGTGAATGTAAAGAGTCACGTTTCAGATCTGAGTGCAGCACACTTGCACTCTGTTTGGTCTGGAGCTTACAGTATCTTATGATTTTGCTTGGACCACAGCTCACTGTCCCAGCATGTCTGCGCTTGATATAGCTTTTTAGCTTTCATATCTGGCTTTTGTTTGTCACACCTCAACGGTGTTCTTTAATTAAACAACCTTTCCTTCGTTATCGACTGGGAATGAATATACTTGGACAGGTTTTGCTCGTTTGTGTGTCTCATTGGAGTTGCTATCAAACGCTCCCTTTTGGTGGACAAATGACATCTCTCTGCACCATCTCCTTTTGTTTCTAATCACCAGAGCAGAGCGAGAGCGTGTGCGAGAGCGAGGACGAAGTCTGAATTTTAACATGAATCCTGAGTAAAATTAAACATTTGTCTGCTATTGTACCATACTGACAAACAGAAAAAACAAACAAACACTGTACACCAGCACATTTTTCACAGCTCGGATAAAAAGTATTTCTACTGATCAACACTTCTTTTTTTTTTTTTTTTTTTTTTTTTTTTTAATAAATCTGTTGTGTTTTTTGTTTCTTTATACATTTATATGACAAGAATTCAACTTGCTAAATCAGGTTTTAGACTCGCTGATAACGGGCTACAAGGGGTGTAAAAGGAGATCATCGTTTCTGCTCCTCTATTCCTCAATCGTTGCTTGAAATTATTGGCACACAAATTGGCTGTAAATGAGATCAGTCTTCCTGTTTATGTTTTTACTCCGTGTGTGTGTGTGTGTGTGTGTGTGTCATATTAATCTGACTGAATCTGCAGTCCTCTGCCTTTTTGGGTCTGTCTTCATCTCCTTCACCCTTCACTCTTGTTTAGCGTCTGTCTTACTCTCTATACTCTCCTTGCTCCTCTCCTCATTCCTCATTCACTCACACAATCACAAATGTCACTTTCTGCCCTCATTTTTATCATTATTAACACACGCGCGCGCGCGCGCACGCACGCATGTGCTGCAGCATCTGCACATGTGTCAACATGCTCATTATGGACTAGCTAAAGGTCAGTTCACCTCTCACCCCCCTTCACCCCACCCTCACTCCAGAGACAGAGGAAGGTGTGAGACGAGAGTGTGCAGCGCTCACATCACGGCTGGGTAATGGCTCTAATTATATAAAGGTTCTGTGAAGCTCCACACAGTGTTGTTTTTTTTTTTTTTTTTAAATACTGAATTTAATAATTAATTTGTTGCAATTGCATATTAAACTGTCTTCTTTCTGGACTAAACGGTGTTTGCGATATCAAGTGTCTCTATTTTCCCCAGCATATTCTTTAAGACTTTGACACGCCATATTTTAACGGAAAAACCCTCATACCCCTCATGTCCAAGCTGTTGTTACGGTGATGAAAAGACACATTTCCAAGCCCCTCATGTTGCTGATGTTTGGTTCTAGTTTTAGATGTAAACTGATTTCTCCAGCTGAGAACTGACTCAGTTGTGGTCAAAATGTTTGAGATCGATCACAATCACCAAAGAGCCATGTGCAAACGGCTAACATTGTAATGTAATGCTAGTTTAACACAGAAGTGACGGGCAGATCCAGGAAAATGGGACGGGGAGGGGCGTCAACCCAGTAAGGGCGGGGGCCGGGGGGCCGCCAGAGGCTCAGTTCGCAAGACTCAGGGGATTTCAAGTAAATTTTCTTCAGAGCTGTTGCAAAAATCAACATCTCTCATAGACTTATCCAGCTGCTGTCGTAAAAATCAAAGTGAGGCTCATCCCCCAAAACAGCACATGTCCCATGTACATACACAGGGTATAGTGAGTACAGGGATACCCTGTTGATGGATACGAACAGTAGCTGGACAGCCAACACGTGCATATCCGCAGTAAGCCTGCTGCAGCATCTTATCATTTTGGCTTGTGAACATGTGCGTTAACAATACCATAAACACAAAAAGATGGTGCACACCCTTTACATATGCTCTACAGTGCAGTCCAGGAATACAATATGTTATTACAGTGTGGGAAATTAGGAATTTTAAGCAGACTGTCACAGGACAGACAAGTCTGAAATGTTGTCTGTCCATCCAAATTTCAGTCTGTCTGAATGACGGGCCAAAGGCCTGGAACAATGCGGCCAAGGGTCCGGGGCCCGCCTTAAGGCCAATTTATGCTGACAACCCAGTCCTCGCAGATAGCGTCGCAGACAGTGTCTGTGTAGCCCCCCCACCTTCGCAGACGCTCTGTGCGCACCTCCCAAAAATTGTGACCACCGCAGAAGCCTCGCAGACAGCGTCGCAGACAAGAGGGCTCTGATTGGTCCACTCTACATCTGCTGTACACGCACTTCCGCTTCCCTACTTTCCCGGTTTGGTTTGTTTTCACGACCGCCATTTTTAAAAACACGAGCAAAGATGGAGCAGCACGAAGAGCGGTTGATCGAGGAAGTGAGGAAGTACGTACATCTATACGACTCCAGTTCTAGTCATTATAAGTAACCGGAGGATAAACACTCCACTAACCACACCCACCAACTACTCCGAGCGATTTCGCGACTTCGCGCCCCCTTGCGTTGTGGCAGTGAATAACATTGCGCACGCCTATTACTCCCCGCTCAACGATAAATTACAACTGTCTGCGAAAAGCTACAGTATCTGCGAAAGCCTTGTCGCAAGAGCATGCAGAGGCCTTTAGGGCCCTGGAAGCTGAAGGGCTTTAGATGCTTAGAGATGGCTTCTCAGCTATTTCCAGGCACATTTTTGTGATCTTCAAAGGCCAAATTACACTAGAGATTAGTTTCTAATTACACTACAAATTGAATATAATTTACAAGCAAATGCCAGAAGATTCAAGAAAAACATGCTTAAAGTTCTACCCAAGAAAACAGTAGCACACACAGGTCAGTTCCATGTCTAGAAAAAAGCATGGGGGGGTTCCAGTTGGTTACAACTTACTGGTACTCATATATAGGTACTATAATAACACTCATGAAACATTTACAAGACTGACTATTTTTATACTGTTTATAATAAGTCTATAAGAAATTTAGTAATTAACAATACAACTATTCTTGCATAATAGAGTTAAAATTTTGAGGACGAGATCCCAAGTAACTTTGTAACAAAACGACTTTTAAAATGACTCCGACTAGATATGGTAATATCATTTGGCATTCAGACTAAAATCTGCTGCACTAGAACTTAGAAAATAGAAGAAAACACTGTGAAAGTGATGATCATGCCGTTACCATGTGAACAGTCTTTTATGAATGCGTAAGTGGGCTCTCAGTGCTCCGACTCCGGTGTGAATGAGTAAGGTGACAAGTTTTATGTTTCATCTAATTTAGGTAATTTAAAAAATATAATATTATTTGGCAGTGGGTACATAGGAAAGTGTAAAGTCTAAAGTTTCTGTCAGTATGTTTATCATGTTTGTATGATAAAAGTTTGTGAAGATATTTATCTAAATGCATGACCTACTCATTCTAAACCTGCCGAGCTTCTCTGGAGAAGCTCTCGACCCCAGAGGGTTAAAATACAATGAAAAAACCCCACTTTGTCAGGGTCCAAAACCTGTAGTAGTCTATTTTCTTTTAACCTTAGTGGTAAACCTTCCCAGCTGATAACAGCGTCGCGTGGTGTGATGCCAGAATGCGCTGATGAGAGGCGACTTGTCATTCATCGAGAGCGTCCGCGATCCGCCAATCACAGGCCGAGTTACAGCATAATGTATTTGCCCAGTGTAACATTTGGAAGAAAATTAGAATTAGATTAGCTCCAGATCATTACCATTTTTCATGGGCCATCCGGTCTAATGCTTTTGAAATACAGACGGACAAATGGGAAAATTACCGGTCAATGTTTGCCGGTCCGGCCATATTTCCCACGCTGTTATGTTGATGCACAAAGTTTCTGCACCCTGTTAAAATCCAACGGGACTCGCCCAGCTTGCTTTTCACTGCATTCGTGTCACGAGCGAAAAAACCTAAGCTAGGACCGACTAAATATAAATTTATACCATAAACTCTTCGGTTCAATCCCACAATCTTTTATTTATTTATTTATTTAAACCTTATTAGTTAAATAAAAAGTGGCAGGCACATCTCGGTATCTGCAATACTAAAACTATTTTGTTTTTGGTTTTTTTGGACGGGGGCACCAGGACTGTATAACTTTTCTACTGGGAAAAATCCTTTTTGCTTGGCTGTCCATCTCTCATCTAATCTCATCTCATTATCTGTAGCCGCTTTATCCTGTTCTACAGGGTCGCAGGCAAGCTGGAGCCTATCCCAGCTGACTACGGGCGAAAGGCGGGGTACACCCTGGACAAGTCGCCAGGTCATCACAGGGCTGACACATAGACGCAGACACAGCTGATAACAGCGTCGCGTGGTGTGATGCCAGAATGCGCTGATGAGAGGCGACTTGTCATTCATCGAGAGCGTCCGCGATCCGCCAATCACAGGCCGAGTTACAGCATAATGTATTTGCCCAGTGTAACATTTGGAAGAAAATTAGAATTAGATTAGCTCCAGATCATTACCATTTTTCATGGGCCATCCGGTCTAATGCTTTTGAAATACAGACGGACAAATGGGAAAATTACCGGTCAATGTTTGCCGGTCCGGCCATATTTCTGACGCTGTTATGTTGATTCACACTCACATTCACACCTACGGTCAATTTAGAGTCACCAGTTAACCTAACCTGCATGTCTTTGGACTGTGGGGGAAACCGGAGCACCCGGAGGAAACCCACGCGGACACGGGGAGAACATGCAAACTCCGCACAGAAAGGCCCTCGCCGGCCACGGGGCTCGAACCCGGACCTTCTTGCTGTGAGGCAACAGCGCTAACCACTACACCACCGTGCCGCCTGCTTGGCTGTCCAACTTTATTAAAAAAACAACAACAAAAAACAGTATATATTTAAACCTTTTATGCAGACTTTCAGGTTTCTGTTTTGAGTTTGATATAAGATCAAAGTCCAGCAATAGATCTTTAGATAATGAAATGAAAGGCTTTTTTGGACTACATTTTTGATCCAACTTTGCACCTTTTTTTTTTGGCCCAGTGCTTTTAACAGTGAACAACGATCGCCTGCATTTTGCAGCTACTTTTAAAATGACTGAAGCACTAACCAAACAGCTCTTCTTTGGAGATTTTTAAAAGCTCCTCAAGAGCTTTTTATACTAACACAGAATGCAAACAAGGCCGAGCTTACTGTGAGCACTCACCACCACCCCAAGCAGATGAGATTAAGTGAATGCTCCGAGATGGAAAGTTGAAAGTTCTGAGTCAGAAAATCATGACTGTGAGGTCTGAGGCTGTTCAAAAAAAAAAAATGTACTGCCCATAAAAAAAAAAAAAAGACTGTCTATAAATTCTGTAGTTTTCAAACAGTCTTGTTCTTGTGACTTTTTATGCAAGGTTAACATGACAAGAAATAGCAGTAAAAAGAATCATCTAAAAGTAAACCATAATAATAGTCAGCGTGAGGATTAGAGAATTCAGTAAAAGGAATCAGAAATTGATTTTTTTTAAGTTAATTCATTTTTTTTAACATATACAGAAATGTATTGGTGTCATCGGTGCTGTGGGCCATTTTTAATTTCATGCGCTGCCACACAGATTGCATACAAAAGCCACAACATTACGAACCAGACATTACAAAGTGCAGAGAATAATAAACAATGTACGTTAATGGTAGACAACATGAGCAATAGCACATGGTAGAAAACGTGTGCATTTTCTGCAGAACGTTAGCATTGATGCTGACATCTACAGTTTAGCTGTAGCATTTATAGATGGATGGATAAATTTATTAAGGTAAAATTACATGCAAGTTGGACAGTATACTAATGTACAATTAAACTAAATACATGAAACCAAAACCAAGGATAGTACAACACAGGGCAAAACACATAAAAAAAAAAAAAAAAAAACCCTTTAATGGCACTGTGACGGAGTGCCCGTCACTACAGTTGAGTAGGTGCTCTGACTGCCAGACCAACAAGCCTGGCTCTTTGGTGTTATGGTCAGGGTGCAGGTTTGACACCCTGTAGACCTAGGTTCAGCTGGTGTTAGAAGTGGGATGGCTTGCCGGGAGACCATCGGAGGTGTGCCATGTGTGTGAGCTGTGCGAGGGACCCCAGAGATGGGTGGAGCACGAGTATGTGGGGCACCCTGGTATGGGAGAAGTACGGCTGGGGTATGCATGAGGGACGCCTGTGTGTGTATTGAAGTGCATGGGTGCACCTCCTGAAGGGGAGGGCAGTGTGACGGAGTGCCCATCACTACAGTTAAGTATGTGCTCTGACTCTTGGGTGTTGGTTTGGCACTCTGTAGACCTGGGTTCAAGGCAGGACAAGGTGACTGTTCTCTCGCTTCGCTACACACACCAAAAAAAAAAAAAACAAACCTAAATTGCATAGCTAAACATGGATATAAAAGGCAAGATACAATAGTAGAGTAGAGTGGGGGAAAAAGCCCCCGTGGGGTAATACGCCCCCGGCCTGTTTTACCCAAAATAACCACCAGATGGTGCAAAGTTACATTTCTATTGTTGCTATGGACTGGCTTGACAACGGGGATATACAAATATCCACTGTGGATCGCATATCAGCAACGCAGGGGAGAGAGATCAAATTTCATGGTAAGTGATATAATTTTCAGATATCAGTAAAACTGTATTTAGATAGCTGCTATTTCGTCAGATATCACAGCTGTGTATGTGGTATGAGTAGACAAGTCAGTACGTTAAAAAATACATTAGGTATAAAAAGTTGAATCACATTTTGAAAGTAAGACCCTTTTTTGTAAAAGTGTAGTCTGTGGGGTAAAACGCCCCCTTAATGGCGGGGTAAATGGCCCCCAGGGGGCATCGTTTCCTTTTATCATAATTACTGTATTTCATACATTTCTGAATAGCAGATACATAGTTTTTAATAACATCTCGCTTACCTGATTGAGTAAAGCAAGTAATTTGAACTTAATATTAAAAAAATATATTAGCATTATTTATTGATGCACTTGTTCTTTGTTAATTCATGTTCAATCCACACAAAATTATACTGAAATTAAAATGCGAAATATAATAAAATAATGCATCTATTCATTAATTCAGGGATATTTTCTTGTTTCTTTCACATTATAGGCTTAAGTAAACACTTGTGCTATCCAAACAGCTTTTTTTGAGTGAGGGGGCCTATTGCCCCACCTCAGGGGGCCTTTTACCCCACTGGGGGGGTAAAAGGCCCCCTTGGCACAATGTTTGTTTTTGTTAAAAAAAAAAAAAAATTAAGTATTAACTTTAGGCAAACTTTAGGTGGCATTATTGTTCATGTCACTGTTGTCAAAAACGATGATAAAACTAAACACATGGTTCATTTCAACTTGGAGAAAAACTGAATTTTCCTTAAGGGGGGCTTTTCCCCCCACTCTACTCTATTATAATGCACCCAAGAGTAGCACCATGTAGCTGAGCACCACAGAAGGATCACATCAAGAATCCTATCGCAGAACATGCAAAAGTCTAACCACTGACGAGAGTAATTTAAAACTGCCCGCTGTCTGAAGACCTGTTTACTTTGCGCTTAAAACTAAAGAGAGACTGGATTGACCGAATGCTGTTTGGCAGATCGTTTCACGACTTAACACAAGTTTTTTGACCATGACTGTCAGACTTGGGTGTTGCCAGAGAGTATCAACTAAACCTAGTGTCATGAGGATGGATATCTGTCGCTCTAGTTATGTCATGCTGCAAGTATGGAGGTGAAAGGCCATTCAGGACTTTAAACAGAGGAGTTAGACCAGAATACCAGACCCTTTGCTCAACAGGTAAACACCCAAGCTTTCTAAAGTCAGACTATCCCCTTCGGACATAATGTGTACAATTGTACACATGAAGTTCCATAGCGTTTTTGCTTTCGTCCAAAGGGGTTATTCACCTCTTACTATGAAGAGTCAAGATTCAAGAGAGCTTTGTCAGTACTTCCATATATAAGTACACAGTGCATTGAAATACCGTTTCCCTCAGGCTCCCCATGGTGCATTTATAGAGAAAATATAAAGATGACAAATCAAGGTATATAAATAACTATCTATAGCTATCTAAGTAAACATATAGCTATGTAGGTACAAGAAGAAGAACTTTATTCATCACACGTATACTTGTGAAATTCCTCTTTCCATTTAACCCATCTGAAGCAGTGAACACACACGTGCGCGCACACATACCCAGAGCAGTGGGCAACCATGCTAACAGTGCCCGGGGAGCAGTTGGGGATTAGGTACCTTGCTCAAGGGCACTTCAGCCCAAGGCCGCCTCATGTTAACCTAACCGCATGTCTTTGGACTGTGGGGGAAACCGGAGCACCCGGAGGAAACCCACGCAGACACGGGGAGAACATGCAAACTCTACACAGAAAGGCCCCCGTCAGCTACTGGGCTTGAACCCAGAACCTTCTTGCTGTGAGACGATGGTGCTAACCACTACACCACCGTGCCACCCAATAAACAATAAGCAACATAAATGACGAGACAAAGACAGGTGCAAAGTGACATTGTGCATTTGTGTGCAAATGTTCATTTTAGTGCAAAAATACAAGAGAATGTACTTCAGTTTGAAGAGTTCAGGTTTTACCAGGATATTAAGACAAGACAAGTGCAAAGTGAGCACTGTGCATGTGTGTGCAAATGGGTGAGAAAACTGTAGGTTCAGTTTGAACTGTTTGACTGCTGTCAGGTCTTCAGGGGTAACAGTGAGTTGAGGACTCTGGCTGCCTGGGGGAAGAAACTGGTGCAGTGACAGTGCGGATGCCTCAGTATCTTTTGCCAGACGTCAGGAGGGAAAACAGTGCATGTGATGGCTGGGACTTGTCCTGCATAATGCTGTTGGCACGGCAGACGATGTGGTTCTTATAGAGTTGGGAGATGACTGGGAGAGGAACCCCAGTGAGCCTCTCTGCCATCTTCACTATCCATTGCAGGGACTTTTGTTCAGAGACGTTGCAGTTCCCGAACCAGACAGTGATGTAACAGCAGAGAACACAATCACTGGTCCTTCGAAGATATGGGAGGCACCTGAAAACTACACTCGGCTCAAGGCTTTCTCTCACTAAAGACAGTTTAACAAGAAGACAGAGTCATCTATATCCCCTGTCCTACAGTGGTGCTTGAAAGTTTGTGAACCCTTTAGAATTTTCTATATTTCTGCATAAATATGACCTAAAACATCATCAGATTTTCATACAAGTCCTAAAAGTAGATAAAGAGAACCCAGTTAAACAAATGAGACAAAAATATTTATTGGTCATTTATTTATTGAGGAAAATGATCCAATATTACATATCTCTGAGTGGCAAAAGTATGTGAACCTTTGCTTTCAGTATCTGGTGTGACCCCCTTGTGCAGCAATAACTGCAACTAAACGTTTCCGGTAACTGTTGATCAATCCTGCACACCGGCTTGGAGGAATTTTAGCCCATTCCTCCGTACAGAACAGCTTCAACTCTGGGATGTTGGTGGGTTTCCTCACATGAACTGCTCACTTCAGGTCCTTCCACAACATTTCGATTGGATTAAGGTCAGAACTTTGATTTGGCCATTCCAAAACATTCACTTTATTCTTCTTTAACCATTCTTTGATAGAACGACTTGTGTGCTTAGGGTCGTTGTCTTGCTGCATGACCCACCTTCTCTTGAGATTCAGTTCATGGACAGATGTCCTGACATTTTCCTTTAGAATTCGCTGGTATAATTCAGAATTCATTGTTCCATCAATGATGGCAAGCTGTCCTGGCCCAGATGCAGCAAAACAGGCCCAAACCATGATACTACCACCACCATGTTTCACAGATGGGATAAGGTTCTTATACTGGAATGCAGTGTTTTCCTTTCTCCAAACATAAGATTTCTCATTTAAACCAAAAGTTCTATTTTGGTCTCATCTGTCCACAAAACATTTTTCCAATAGCCTTCTGGCTTGTCCACATGATCTTGAGCAAACTGCAGACGAGCAGCAATGTTTTTTTTTAGAGAGCAGTGGCTTTCTCCTTGCAACCCTGCCATGCACACCATTGTTGTTCAGTGTTCTCCTGATGGTGAACTCACGAACATTAACATTAGCCAATGTGAAAGAGGCCTTCAGTTGCTTAGAAGTTACCCTGGGGTCCTTTGTGACCTCGCCAACTATTCCACGCCTTGCTCTTGGAGTGATCTTTGTTGGTCGACCACTCCTGGGGAGGGTAACAATGGTCTTGAATTTCCTCCATTTGTACACAATCTGTCTGACTGTGGAATGGTGGAGTCCAAACTCTTTAGAGATGGTTTTGTAACCTTTTCCAGCCTGATGAGCATCAACAACACTTTTTCTGAGGTCCTCAGAAATCTCCTTATTATGAAAAGGCACATCTACATCACCTTGTTAAGATGTATACCAAGTTTCAAATCCATATCATGAATAGTTTTTGATATATGCTCCGGAAACAAACATTGCTTTTAGAAACTAAGTCAAAATCTATTTTTTATGTAAAAATTTGAAAAATACTTTTTTTTTCAAAAATCCAAAATGGCAAAAGGCACCAGTTCACATCTTGCTTGATATGTATACAAAGTTTCATGAAGATATCTTCAGTAGTTTTAAAGGTATGGCCCAGGGAAGGAAGCAAGCAGTTTCTATATCCCCCGCCAAACTTTGTTTGGGTGGGGGATAATAACGAGTAAAGGATACGGTATGTAGAAGGTGTCAGGAGTTAATGTCACTTGGTACTGACTTCATGTAAGCCTTGGGCTTCTGATCCAATGGAAATCAAGAAGCTGGGACTGTGGTCTCAAACATGTTTGCTGTGGAAGTGGGGAGTCAGAATTTGGAATTGTATCATGTTCGAATTCTGTGTATTCGAGCTACAAAGTGTGGGGGGGGAGAAAAACTTGGATGCGTCCATTGTTCCTCTTTTGTTAGTGGAACTCTAGCCAGTGAACTGTGATGAGTGATGTATGTTTACCTCCTCAAATCAGCAAACTGTACGTCAGTGTTAGATTTAACTATTGCATATGTGTGTATGTTGATTGAGCTAAAGCAGATAATATAAAGTGTACAACTCACCTAAAGTAAAGAAGTGCCACATCATGTAGATGCTGCAAGGAGCCCTGTTTATTTGCATGACACTGCTGAATTGGATGTCAAGAAGTTCTCGCTGTCCTTAGTCATACAGCTCCAGTTTTTCGAAATACCACGTTGTCCTTAAGGTTTTTTTTGTTTGTTTGTTTTTTTGTTTTTCTCCAGCATATTTTCAGGCAGTGTATTTTCTCAGTTCACCACCCCCTCATTTTAATTAAAATGCCAGATAAACTCTGCTGCATGTCTCCAGTTGTAAAACTCCTATTCTGGCATGTATTCAATAATACCAGTAATTGAGTAGTTTATAGGGATCGAGTATCTTTAATGCTACTCAGCGCACTAATGCCACTCATGTTTATTATGCCAAGTAATACATGCAGAATTGTAGCTCGAATATAATTAATATCATTATGAGAACATCTCTCATTGAGTCTTGATATTGAAGACTTGATATCAGAATTGTTATTATTGTTTTTTAAATAACTGGAGGAATTTAATGCATTTTGGGGGCTTGATATTTTTGGATTTTTTGTAAACAGAATTATTTTATCATCATAGAGAAATTGATATTCCCAACAGCTTGGTGCCGTTTCCATTCTGCCTTTACATTGTTTGTATTAAAGGAATAGAAAATGTAAAGTAAATACATGCATGGGTTGGTAGCTTGTAATATTGAGAGCCTGTAAGAAAAGTTTCAGGCATGTTTGAACATTTTTGAGAAAGTTATGAGCATTTTTGCATCACTGCTGTAATGCCACCAGGAGGCTGCCATGTTGCCTGTTGGAAGGGCAATGCGTGACGTCATTTGGGCGCAAGGCTGAGTGTCGCTCTTCAGTATTGAAGGGGCAAAGCAAAAGGTCTACTAAGGTGATAATGCCGATTTAAAAAATATATATATATTTTCACCATACATCTGAAATAGTGTATGAATGAGCTGCAACCCTGACTTATGGACAAACCTGAACTCTTTACCTGTAAAATGAAGCTGAAACTATGTGTTATACTACTCATTAGCACGTTTAGCATGCCCTCGACTCATTCATGAAAAACTTCATCAAGACGTCCCCGGGCTAGCCTACTGTAATTACCATAGTAGGCAGTCCAACCCCCGCGGCAACGCAGAAAGAGGTTAAACAAACACTGCTTTACTATACAGGATTCGTGTGAACGTTACTGGAGGATGCACTTGTACAGAAAAAGGTGGAAATATTGCCAGAAACACCCGAGCTGCTGGTATGGTATGGATTTATTTGGTAAAATTCATACATGTAAAAGATACAGTATAAATAGCACCGAGGATAACACAAAGTATAAAATACACTTATTTCCAATGTGGTCCTCTGGATGACAGCAGGAAACAATATTAATTTAAGAGACAATAATACAATTTTGTCAATTTATAAACAATGATGAAAAAGTCATAAACAAAAAATATGCTAACTGTAATTATCACAGAGTACAACTAGATTACAGAAACAGCACCAAAATGATTAAAAATGAGTTATATACACATCATAAAACTGGGCTTGGAATTTACTCCATAAAAACTGTTTCACCTGTTCCTTAAAATTATCACGTGTTTGACTAGATTTGCACTGATCGAGGTCGGCTATTCCACAAACAAATTCCTGCACACCTAAAAGAACTCCGAATGGTTTCCTTAAAGTGCCATTCCACCATTGGATGTATTCTTTGGCATAAAATACAATATATTTTGACAACATATATAAATGGTATCACTAGATAGAGAAATCTTTTAGCTTCAAAATGATATATCAAACATAATTTTTTGACAACAAGTATATTAATTTTGCGACCAAAGTCACCTACCCTTTTAATTTCCGCGCGTGATGTCATCGGCAGGTTCCCCTTCTTGTGTACCACGTGACGTGTGACGTGGTACATATTATCAGCAATGGCGGATAGAACGCGATAAAAATAATACCAATAAATCTAGCTAACTGAAAGATTAACTCAAAATTTTTCGCAATTTTTTTGGCCCCCATATACGAGGAGAAATGACTCTTTCACTTTGGGGGTTTCCTGGTCTAAAAATAGATCGACACGTGGTACACGAGAAGGGGAACCTGCCGATGACATCACGTTTCACTACCGCGCGGAAATTAAAAGGATAGGTGACTTTGGTTGCAAAATTAATATACTTGTCGTTGTCAAAAAATTATGTTTGATATATCATTTTGAAGCTAAAATATTTCTCTGTCTAGTCATGTTGTCATAAAATATATTGTATTTTATGCCAAAGAATACATCCAATGGTGGATTGGCACTTTAAAGTGTGACGTCACTTACAGTACAATACACGGCCATATTCGACAAAATGGACCATAGCGCCAGCGACATTTCTTCGCTGATTTCGTCGAGTATTTCGGACAATGACACGAATAATGATGATGATCAAGATAAACAAGTATTACCATATCAATTAGTTGCACACAAGTGAACAATATTTATAGAGTCGTTTTAGTCAGTCATTACCAAGGCTTTTTTGACAAATTCCAAACCCAGTTTTATGATTTGTATATGACATCAGAGCATTGCCGGAAACGATTGGGGGAATTTTTCTGATTGGTTAAAATATTTTCAATGGCGGCCTCCATGAAATCGCCCATCCTGCATAGAAACTGACTTTCGGAGATGGATATCTTTAGTTGTGTGAGCTCCTTATTTTCAATTATTTGCATGAATCTGTAGTTTATATCATAATCTATCTCCATAACTGTATTTCAAAAATGGGATTTCTTTTCTTTAAAAGATGTTACCTACTCACCTATTGTTAGCATCAGTAATTAGCACATTCCCTGCATTCTTATTTCTCAGTTGCGTTACAACAGTGTCCTCACGACTTTAACCGCTTTGAAAACTAGGTGAATGCTGAGCTTGCTTGATGATGACACAGGCTCACATTTCAGTTCCATTTCACTTTCCTGTGAAACACAACTTTGTAAATAGATTCCAGAAGTAATAATAATAGTAATAAGTTGAATTTACTGTATATAGCGCCTTTCTCACACCCAAGGTTGCTTTACAATTAGGGAAGGGGGGTTGGGGGGGGGGGGGGGGGAGTTCACCAAAAGAGACTCGGGGTATAATTCTAATGGTGTAGATACTACAGTCCCACCAAAAGGCACACGACGATAAATATCTGAGCCTCTTTTGGTGGACAAACATTTAACTATACAAATGCAATGTAACCGGGTGTATATGGTTACATCAGCCTCAGTCCTTCTTTAGTGAACTCTGCGGCAGGGAGGTAGAAGGAGGAGGTAACACTCATCTTGTTACAGCAAAAAGAAAAACAAAGGAAAATAAAAAGCACTGGTGAGAATCGGCAGCCAAAATGCACACAGCGTACTCTCAACCTGGAAGTAGAAATGGTGTTAAAATATCCATCGTGGCAATATTGTTTGCATTCTAGTTTATATCACGGCCCTGTTGAATGATCAGGTCCAATTGGTCAGAAGATTGATTAATGTTCTTTAGTATAAACACGGAGGTGGTTATGGGAAATCGCACGCTGATTGGTCGAGAGATGCGGATTATTTATTTAAATAATATTGGCTGGCTTTGAGTGGTATATCAGATATATTCCATTCAGCTAGCATGATATTGCACGAGTTGAAGATGAGTTCAATATCGTGCTAGCTGAATGGAATATATCTGATATACCATGGAAAAAAAGCCAGTCAATATTATTATTATTATTATTATTATTATTACTATACATTCCTTTTGGGTGTTCAACACATCTTTCTCTTTCAAAATTATTTCAATCTTCCATCTTTAACAAAGCAAACCTGGCAGCCATGTTTGTTTACAAATTGTCAGTCACTCTCTAGCGCGGAAGTTTTACATCTTTGACATGTGATGTCATGTTGTCTTGACAACCATGCAATATCGTAAACCATAGTCAACGTTTATTCTCCATTGGGCAGTGATGTAATGCATGTAGGATAAGCGATATGCTAACAATATTGTATGCTATCAAACCAAATGAATGAAACCCGCGTGAAGGGAATAGAATACATGTTTTTATTCCATCGAAAAAGTATCCTATATGTGTAATAATCACCGATATTCACCTCAGCTTCAGCGAATAATTGTTAATTAACAGCAGTTCTGACAGCAGTTCAGCTGCATGCTTAAAGCTAGGGTAGGTCATTTTTGAAAGTATCCAACTGAAAAGATTCCATGCCCTCCATTAAGCCCTCCCTCCAAAGCCACTCATCCAAAACACATGAACGCGAACAGCCTGACTACTGTTGGAGGACAAGTCTTTGAGTTAGGCTACATCCACACGACAACAGCAACGAGATTTTTATTTAAAAAAAATATCGCGTCCACATGGGCAACGGATCAGTAAAATATCAGGTACATATGGCAACGCAACGCTTACTGAAAACAATGCAATACACATGCCACACCTCTACGTGCGTTGTAAGACGGTCCCATCGGAGACACCAGAACAATAGAAGAAGTAGGACGCATGCGCATAAACCCCTTCTTCTATCCGGCATGAAGCACTCACAGGAACAAACACACAACAAGAAGAAGATGGCTGCGACTACGCGAGGAAATCGTGCCTTCTGTGTGTACAAATTAGTTTTATTAGTGTGCATAGTTTTATATAACTTAATTTTCTTATTGTGTGTGAGCATTTTGAAAAGCATTTTTATATAATTTATATAACTTTTTATATTGTGTGTGAACATTTTGAAAAGCAGTCTTATCCAATAAAAAAAAGAAATTCAAGAAATGGTTCCGTTACTTGTTTATTTAAAAGAAAAGCTGTATACAAAAGTGAATGCAATGCAGTGGTTCATACAAAACAGCGAGAGTGCTGCTTGTTCTAGTCATGTGGTTGTGACGTCATCGTAATGACACGAATGTCATTCCGATGACATTAACATTAATCGATTAACATTAATCAATTAATTAATTCCGTTCTACTCATCCAGACAACTTTGCAACGGCGCCGTTGCCAGATTTTTCCACTCTGGAACCCATTCTCAAAAAATATCGTTTTGGGGCACCCAAAACGCTGGTGCCATGTGGACGCCAGGCTGAAACGATAAACAATTTTATCAGATTCACCTGAATCCGCTGCCGTGTGGACAGGGCCTTAGAGTGTTGGGGAGAGGAGCGTAGCACATAGGCTAGTTGTCATATCCAACTACATCATGTCTCCTTTACATATAAGAAAACACCTAACATCTCATCTCATCTCATTATCTCTAGCCGCTTTATCCTTCTACAGGGTCGCAGGCAAGCTGGAGCCTATCCCAGCTGACTACGGGCGAAAGGCGGGGTACACCCTGGACAAGTCGCCAGGTCATCACAGGGCTGACACATAGACACAGACAACCATTCACACTCACATTCACACCTGCGGTCAATTTAGAGTCACCAGTTAACCTAACCTGCATGTCTTTGGACTGTGGGGGGAAACCGGAGCACCCGGAGGAAACCCACGCGGACACGGGGAGAACATGCAAACTCTGCACAGAAAGGCCCTCGCCGGCCCCGGGGCTCGAACCCGGACCTTCTTGCTGTGAGGCGACAGCGCTAACCACTACACCACCGTGCCGCCCTGTGTGTGTGTGGTCATTGATATGGTGATATAAATCTTCTGTGAAGGGAGGTTTATTTCGCATCTTTGGACGGAGTCTGCAGTGTCAGCACTCTGTAACAGTAAAGCTGGAACTCAAGATGGAAGGTTTTGTGGTTTCTCGGCTACAAATAAGATGATGGGGATGACTGATGAGAGGATGACTGATTATAGTTGTTATAACTTAAATGATGACATTAAACCACCTTATTTTGTGGATGACTTTTTAAAGTAGCTGTAAATGGACAAAAAAATTGTTAGTGTTGGTAAATTCCTATGAAGAGAAGAAGAAAAATCCTTGCTGTTGGAAAAATAATCAACTAGTTAAAGTAACTCCATGTTTCATTAAGACTTTTCTTAGCGTCTTGTCTTTGATTATTTTCCAGTCCAGGTTGTGTTTTTATTCCGTACATATATGTTATTTCCCAGCTGGGAGGTCCGTATCGTGAAATACCGTGACCGAGGTTTTGAAAGTACTGAGCGAGGCCCTCTGGGCCGAGGTCAGTATTCAAGGCCGAGGTCATGGTATTTCATCATATGGACCGACCTTAAGCTGGTAAATAATATATTTACTTTTTTCCTTTACCAAATTCTAACAGAAAACGAGAGCGCCCGAAAGAGAAAACTGAGCTGAGGCGAGCCGCCATTTTGAATCCTCATTCACGGCTGTAATGCAAATGGCTTCCTCCTCGGTATACAAGTGCACTTCCATGGCAGGAAAAAAACTACATTTTGCCGCCTGTGTAGTCCCCTATTTATACAAAATTGAGTCATTCAGGATTCAGCCATGTTTTTGCTCTGTGTTTTTGCTCGACCAAAGTTATACAGTATTATGACCTTTATATTGCATAAATAAAGCCATTTGGTGAAACTTTGAAGAAGAGATTGTACTGGTTTAAAGATTTTACCTAACGTAATATTATGTATTAGGATAACATGGTCCAAAATGGGCCTCATTAACTAATAAGATCAAACTTTTAGCAAGTTACAGGTTTTTAGCTTTCTCCTGAAATGTTTCATTTTATTTTTTCTTCCTCAGGGCAGTAAAACTTGCTTTCGCTGTGAACACTGTCATTATCGCTATCCATGCTGTAAAATTAATGCTATTCTCCTGAGAAATGCTGGCAAAAATGTATAAGATTTTTGATAATCTTATAAATAAATCTTATTTAAAAAAAAAAAGATAAATGTTAACAAAAAATGCTACCATGTTTGTTGTTGTTGTGAACGAGCGAGTCACCAGAGGTCCGTAACTGGGTCCGTACTGTAGGATACGGACCCGCTCGCCAGCCAATCAGAGCACAGGATTTGGACCGCAAAAAAAATAAATATGGTTAATTATGTTGATTGGCACATGCCTAGCACATAGATTATCTCCCTTATAAACATGTGCATGTTCTCTTACTGTCTGCCTCATCTTGATTTAAACCTCTGTAGTGCCAGAAAGGTCTTAGACGTGAGCTCTGAGCGCTCCATCAGCATCAACACGATGGCAGCTGGACAGCTCCTTCTTGATGCCGTCGCCCTGAGCTGAGGGTTACTGCCACCACAGACAGCTCGGTCTCTCTGCTAGAAATGTGGCAGCAGCAGAGAGCAATTACTATGTAACCACTCACCTTGATCTAACGTACATCCTTCATCATACAAGTGGATGGAAAAGATCACCTGATCGCTGCTGGAACCTTTCTATCATCAGTGTGTTTCTTTTCCTCTAAACAACAGGCCTGTACGTGAGAACAAGGATGGCGCTTCATTAAACTTTTTTTGTTTGCTCTAGAGTGGCATACACAAACCATTACAAGTCATATTGTGATCTGGTGTGTCACTGTAAATGATGGATTTACAGAAGTTCACCATATTTTTGAGCAAATCCTTTGATGGTTTGTTCCCGAATGTTTAGCTGTGAAGTTTCCACAGCAAACGTGTCATCATGTGAACATTGCAAACAGAACTGTGGCTTACAATGATGGCAGATGCAAAATAATGAAGCTAATTTTTCACTGTTAGGATCATCATGCTTAGCTGAAACGTTACTATTTGATTGTGTAATGTCAAAACTGCAGGTGAATACAGAACATATTCCTGCATATTTGTTTTTTGCTTTGATTCTGGTATTATTTTGCACCAGTACTAACCCGGCAACATGGTGGTGTAGTGGTTAGCACTGTCGCCTCACAGCAAGAAGGTTCTGGGTTCGAGCCCAGCGGCCCATGAGGGCCTTTCTGTGCGGAGTTTGCATGTTCTCCCCGTGTCTGCGTGGGTTTCCTCCGGGTTCTCCAGTTTCCCCCACAGTCCAAAGACATGTGGTTAGGCTAACATGGGGCAGCCTTGGACACCTAACTCCCAACTGCTCTCGGGCGCTCTAGCATAGCTGCCCACTGCCCTGGGTATGTGTGTGTGCTTATTACTCGCTTGTGTGTGCATGTGTGTGTTCACTGCTTCAGATGGGTTAAATGCAGAGGAGGAATTTCACTGTGCTTAAGGCCCTGTCCACACGGCAACGGATTCAGGTGAATCTGATAAAATTGTTTATCGTTTCGGCCTGGCGTCCACACAGCACCGGCGTTTTGGGTGCCCCAAAACGAAATCTTTTGAGAACGGGTTCCAGAGTGGAAAAATCTGGCAACGGAGCCGTTGCAAAGTCGTCTGGATGAGTAGAACGAATTTGTTTACGATGACGTTACAACCACATGACTGTCAGTGCTTCACGCCGGGTAGAAGTGTAATGAACTCGATGCGAGTTGTCAACAAATCCTATAACTTGGTTCATGAAACGCGCTTACAAAATATTTTCACTGTGAATATTTATTGTGTAATGGTGCAAAGTGAGAGAGAGAGAGTGAGAGAATAGCCCTTAGGGCAGAGTCAATCCCGCCAGCAAAAATAAGGAAAAAAAAAAGGAGTGATCTCACCTCTTCAGATGTTGGTTTAAGTCCGACAATACATTCCTCAAAAAGGGCGTAGAAGAACAAAGTAATCCATCAATGTGTAGCATTCAATTTATTCCGGACCATTAAAGAATTCTGGAGGATATCAGAATGTTGGCGTACCGGCTTCCATCTACCCCCATTCATTCCTCTCTCTCTCCATCTACCCCCATTCATTCCTCTTTCCGCGTCTCCATTCAAAAAACGAGCACGTGATTTAAAGGGACTATATCCATAGGATAGGGAGTGAGAAAGTGTGTGCGTGTGACAGTGACAGGGATAGTCACTGTGCGCATGCGCAGTTATGCGCATGCGTCTACTTCTATTGTTCTGGTGTCTCCGATGGGACCGTCTTACAGCGCATGTAGAGGTGTGGCATGTGTATTGCATCGTTTTCAGCAAGCGTTGCGTTGCCATATGAACCTGATATTTTACTGATCCGTTGCCCATGTGGACGCGATATTTAAAAAAAAAAAAATCTCGTTGCCGTTGTCATGTGGATGTAGCCTAAGTCAGTGCTTGAATGTACATGTGATTTAAATAAAGGCTTCTTCTTCTTCTAAGGGTTGTTTTACAATCAGGGTACGCAAGCTAAAAATCAAATCAAGTTTATTTGTACAGCGCTTTTAACAATAAACATTGTCGCAAAGCAGCTTTACAGAATTTGAACGACTTAAAACATGAGCTAATTTTATCCCTAATCTATCCCCAATGAGCAAGCCTGTGGCGACGGTGGCAAGGAAAAACTCCCTCAGACGACATGAGGAAGAAACCTCGAGAGGAACCAGACTCAAAAGGGAACCCATCCTCATTTAGGCAACAACAGACAGCCTGACTATAATATTAACAGTTTTAACAGGTATAACCCTCAACTGTCCTCATGGGGCCGTCCTTCACAGGAGCGGTGCGATAAAACTCTGACCAGACACAGGGCACCAGGATGGATCAAGCAGGTCCGAGGGGCAGAAGAGGCCAGCATCTCAATCCCAGGATCAACATGTAACTCAGAGGGACAGATTGGGGGGGGGGAAGAGAGAGAGAAAGAAAACACGTTTAACACATTTAACACTTATTATCTTCAATATCAAAAGGCTTGACTAAATAAACTTGGTTGTTTATTGTAGCCCTGTGAGAGCTCAATTTACCATGCAAAAAAAAAATGTGGTGATAACGTTATTTTTGGTGAATGTATGGCAATATATGTCATATTTAGCAAAATTACTCGTGTCATTTAGAAAAAGTGCTTTTTTGACCACAGGCCAAAAGGGATGCACTTACATCATTCTTTATACCATAAAACACATATTTGGTTCCATATCATTGGAAACATAGTTAAGTTTTAATGTTGAATGCCAGTAAGTTTTCAGACTATTTTGATCAAATTAGTATGTAATTGTGTAAAAAAAAAAAAGTCCTCTCTGAGACAGCTAATTTTTCAATATAAAATAACATATCTAAAATGATTATTTTCATCCTAAAATGTGGTCAAGATATTGGGACATCAATATTAGAGACAACTAACACAAAGCTTACAGCCTTATATTTAAAAGCACTATGGAAGTAGTGGATTCTGAATTGTCAAAAAAAAAAAAGTCCTCTCCGAGAATCACTTCATTTGTTTGTCCCAGCCCTGCTTAAAGCCACTCTTAATCTTCTTTATGTTATAGCTGATTACACAAAACTACCATACACATGTCAAAAAATTACCTGAAATCTGTTCTTTAACTTGTCCTTCACTTAAAAACTGGTACAAGAACCAGTTTGAATCAATTTGAATTCTGGACCCCTCTGACACAAACTTTGTTCCCTGATTGTGAAACAACAGTTTGCATGTTCTCCTCATTCCTGTGTGGGTTTCCTCCGGGTGCTCCGGTTTCCCCCACAGTCCAAAGACATGCGGATTAGTAGCGTGGAACGTTTGCATACTACAGATGTAGATCTGGGTACCATTCGATGACCGTTAAATGCCCACCATGCATACTACAGGGATGTGATTTTTCCGCGAATTCGCGGAATTCCGCTTTTTTCACCTCAAAACTTGAAAAAAAAAAGTTTCCGATTTTTCCCTCAAATCCACATTCGTATCCTATTCGTTACGACTTTGTTTGAAAGATGGCAGCCTCGGATTTGCATCTTTATGCCTCGATCACGGAGGCTGCCATCTTTCAACTCTTTGTTTGAAGTGAGCACGTTCATTGGTTGTTACAGAGCGATGGGCCAATCACGTACCTCGTTTCATCTCATTGACGTAATTACGTCATTTATGCAATTTGAGATGAAACGAGGTACGTGATTGGCCCATCGCTCTGTAACAACCAATGAACGCGCTTGTTAGCTGTACGTAAGCTCGCTTCAAACAAAGAGTTGAAAGATGGCAGCCTCCTTGATCGAGCGTAAAGATGCAAATCGAGTTAAAGAAATCGACAGAATAGTGAAAAACAAGTTCCGCTGGGAATGGTTGGAGAAAGAGGTTGCTACAGACGTTGGACATAACTGTGAGACATTTGTTCAGCGATTTCGTTCTTTGGGGAGAGGGCAGAGGTCTCTGGCTGTCAAGTTTGGGGATACTGGGACCTCCCCTGCCCGAGCTACGAGCGTCCAAAGTCAGGATAGAAACGAAACCTAAGCGGAGCGCCGCAGCTCGCTTCGGGGCGAATTACGTCCCAAGGCTAGCGGGCCCTGCTCGCGCTGGTTCTTTGGGGGGGGGAGTGAGTGTGTGAGAGAGTGAGTGTGTGAGAGAGTGAGTGTGTGAGAGAGTGTGTGAGAGAGTGAGTGTGTGAGTCAGAGTTGCATGTTGACCATTAAATTGGCTTGAATTTGTTAATCATGACAAGTTTTTTTCTTGTGTGTTTTGCTTGCCATTTTAGTACAATTTTGAAGTCAGAAAAACCCAGGAGCTTCGGGGGGCTTCCCCCCTTGTCCCCCCACCAGGGCGCTGCCCTGGACCAGCTGGGGGCCTGTGGCCCTCAGACCCCCGCCTAAAATTTTCAGATAATTTCACCAGCCCCAAATCACATCCCTGATACTAATAGTATGGAAGTCTGCGTATTCAGATGCAGCCAATGAATAAATTAAGAGTACAAACCCAGTAAATATACAAGGAAGTGGCAAACTAAACAGTTACTTCCAAATGTTCTTAGTTCCTCACAGGAAGTAAATTTTTAGTAAAGCATAATGAACTTGGTGTATGACTCATCTTCAGACACTAATGTAGCGTCATGTAAATATTGAAAAGTAAATGTTGATATCATGTAAGTATGCATAACTGCTGCATTTCCTTATTCTCAAGCTCCATGATTTCATCTATTGATTTCTCTGCAGACTATTTGTCGCCTGCTTACTCAAGTAAAATTAGAGCACGTTGTTCTCGGTATAAACAATTGAATCGATTAGTGGAAGCAAAGCACTTCCAAACTAACCGTAATGATATCGTGTCCTGCGGCGGAAATCTCTTCATGTGTATGATGCAGTTGTTTTGGTTGTTTAGAATTAATGGGAAATTTCCAGCTTGACAGAGCATGAGTTATTGTGTGTGTGTGTGTGTGTGTGTGCGCGCGTGTGCGCGTGCATATTTACCCCTTTGTGAGGACCTAAAAAGGAATAAATGTCCTCACAATAAGAGGATATTGTCAAATGTCCTCACAAAAAATAGCATTTTATGCCTTTTATTCAGGGAAAAAGAGAGCCTAAATATTTGCTAAACTGCAGTTAAGGTTAAGTTTAGTTGTGGACAACAAAAATGTGTCAGTAGGTGGATTGGTAACATTAAATTTCGTGTGTGTGCGTGCATGTTTTTATATACGACCGAGGACCAAATGTCCCCACAAGAACGGTACAAATCTGGCAATTGCTGAGTTTCACGTGACGTCACATCCGCCTCATTAGTTATTCAAAACTTTAGCTGGTGGTCGACCAAAGCTCAGTTGACAAAGTGTTTTTACGAAGGTGCATTCCTCGCATGGAAAATGCCTTACACTTGCGTTGTTTTAGGTTGTTCAACTCAATCAAACCGTGAAACTGGTAAAAGTTTCTTCAGGGTTCCCCGTGAACTAATAAAAAAGGATGAACGAACACAGGATTTCACAAAAAGACGTCGAGAAAGGTGGCTTTTGAACCTCTCGCTGAAATCGAAGGGAGCCGAGTCGAAGAGTTTGCAGTGGTCACTTGGTGAAAGGTTTGTATCTCCCGCTCAGCTCCGTCCTGAGTGTTTTCCAAGTACTTTTCTTGCTGTGCGTCGTTATTTTACGGTACTTTTTTTTTTTTTTTAAGTCATGAAGCGCTAAAGTCCCCAGCTGTTTCTTTGTTTACTCCTCACAAAGTCCATATGCATGAAGGTTGCGACAAAATCCTTCCCCAGCCGTACAGTAACAATGCGCCGTGATCACTTCTCCGTCTTGTTTAACTAAGATCCAGGTCTTTAAAGGGGTTTCTGATGATCTTTGTGAATGATTTACCTGAGAGATAAGAGCCAACACAAGTGAGAAACTGTTGTTTGTTTACACTTCAATTTGCAGCGCTTCGTTGTAAAGATGTGAATGAAAAGCTTAAATAATAACACTTACACAGGCAAAAACAATCCAGGATTCATTGGGCAGTGACTTGATAGCGAGGTCCTTTACCCAGCCACATACAAAAAAGTTATAAGCCTCCATACGCTTCCACGCTTTCATCTGTTTTGCGGTGTAGAAGGACGTCTGCAACACCAGATAGTTCGAGATGTCGGGGAACTCGACTGAAGGGTAGTTTTTGAGATTGTATGACAAATCCTTCTTTCCCAGACTGTAGGGGTCGATTCCATTGCACATAGCAATCTTCTGAATATAATATCTAAGGCCAAGTTTACATTAGACCGTATCTGTCTCGTTTTCTTCGTGGATGCACTGTCCGTTTACATTAAAACGCCGGGAAACGGGAATCCGCCAGGGTCCACGTATTCAATCCAGATCGTGTCTGGTCCGGTGCTGTGTAAACATTGAGAATACACGGATACGCTGTGCTGAGCTCTAGCTGGCGTCGTCATTGGACAACGTCACTGTGACATCCACCTTCCTGATTCGCTGGCGTTGGTCATGTGACGCGACTGCTGAAAAACGGCGCGGACTTCCGCCTTGTATCACCTTTCATTAAAGAGTATAAAAGTATGAAAATACTGCAAATACTGATGCAAATACTGCCCATTGTGTAGTTATGATGGTCTTTAGGCTTGCCATCCTTCCATTTGCAAGTGGTAAGTGACTTGCGCACAGCGGCTCAGTCCCGAATCACTGCTCGTGCACTACACTCGCGCGCTCTGTGAGCTGCGCAGGGCCGGAGTGCGCACCCTCCAGAGGGCACTCGCTGTTCAGGGCGGAGTGATTTGGAGTGCAGCCGCTGAGGAGGAAGCGATGAGCCGCACTGACACATTTCAACTTGCGTGCCGAATTAGCGTATCCGTGTATTGGCGTTGCTGTGTGCACGCGAATCGTGTATTGGCGTTGCTGTGTGCACGCTAATCGTTTTTAAAAACGTTAATCTGATGATCCGCTGATACGGTCTAATGTAAACCCCACCTAAAGCGAGCAGTGGCTTCTAGATCACAAGCATACTCGTTGTTTGCACTACAGCAGCTGTTTAGACCACCAGCTATTTCACTTCCGGTAAAACCGCTAAGAAAAGTCATGTGACTGAAACCCAGCAATTTCGACCTTGTGGGGACATTTGAATGGTCCCTATAAGGAAATTGCTTGTGAAAGGAAGAGCCAAAAAGTTTCCTTTTCATTAGTGGGGTTAGGGTTAGGTGCAGGAACAGTATTAATTATTGACAACAATACAGTATTAATTATTGACAACAATAATTGTCAATGGAAGGTCCTCACAAGGATGGTGAGACAAACGTGTGTGTACATAGTATCCTGTAATGAACTGGTGTATCCTGCAGGGTGTATTTCCACCTTGCGCTCTATTGTTTGTGGGACAGGCTCCGGATCGACAGCCACACTGACCAGGATAAAGCGGTTCCTTAAGATAGATGACTGAGTGAATCATAATGTCAATGTATTTGTATAGCGCTTTTAACAATAGACGTTGTCGCAAAGCAGCTTTACAGAAAATAAAGATTTTAAACATCTGAACTAATAAATCTATCCCCAGTGAGCAAGTCTGTGACGACGGTGGCAAGGAAAAACTGAGACAACATGAGGAAGAAACCTCGAGAGGAACCAGACTCGAAAGGGAACCCATCCTCATTTGGGTGATAACAGACAATGTGATTTATAAATAACTCGCTTCTGTAAGTGTGTCCCGTAGAGTCGGAAAGTATAACTGTGTAACCAGGAAATTCTTCATAGTTTGAACATGAAGTGTGTTTTGTTGACGTTACCAGCTGGTCCTCATAAACTTATAAAAACGTGTATGTTTACATAATGTAGGTCAGGCTGCGTGGTGTAATTTGCATTCGAGTTATTTGCTTACTTATAAATCATCTTATACTCTTCCTCAGTTGCTTCCTTTTTAATTTCATGAAGCTGTAAGTGTGTTCTGATGTCGCAGTAAAGTCTGGTGCATGTTTTTAGCACTATTTTAATGACGGATGTATCAAGGTTTAAAAATGCAGTTTGGGTGTAAAACGTTCAGCGACGTTTAAGTGATACAGTGTTTGTTGCGTCTTTGGTTATTGCCTGAGTAAAATCCGGTAAAATGTTTAAAGTGTAGTAAAATATCAGAGTGCCTGTGTAGGAAGGAGATTGAGTTTGATTTAAAGCTGTGATTAGTGTGTGTTTATGGCGGAGGTGACAGCTTGAGTAGATGTGCGTTATCATTTCTGATGTAACACCTGCTACTTTGGTGACACTTCCACAATTCAATACGCGTGTGTGTGTGTGTGTGTGTGTCAGCATTGCAGAAAATATCTTTTCTCAGCAGTGTTCTGCTGTATTCAGTGTCACACACCTGAGCCCCCTCGCTCAGTCAATGAAGTGGATTCTGTTCACCTTACTCACATGTGGTGAGGCTGGGCTTTATACACACACACCACACTACACTACACTACACTACACTTAATCTGAATCAATTTGTAGTTTAAAAAAAAATTAAAAAAAATAAAAAATCAACCAAATATCACATTATTTGGACTATTTGGTCCTCCAGTCGCAGATAAAAACATGGTACGCACACACACGGAGCTTTGGTAGTTGGTAAAAACATATAAAGGCACTTTCAAAGGCCTTCAAGTGCTCAATGTGCGTCCTGCTCACAATCTGATTGTGCTTGTGTGTAAAGGGAAGAGACTCGCACTGACTCTGATTCTCTTTTCTCGACACACCCGTCTGAGGTTAACGCCCTCAGCTTTATAGCTTTCTTCTCCTCTGTCTCTCCTTCCACAGATTTCAGTCCTGCCATCACTGTGTCTGGTTCAGTTCTCCTTATTTTGTCTCTCCTTCCCTCAATCAATCCTTTAGGAACGGTGCCGTCGCAGTGCAGGAGAACGTTTTTGAAAACTCCAGGATCTCTTTCTACACACATTCTGAGTTACTACTATATGATTCATAACAGCACAGATATATTTATGAACATATTCAAGGATCCAGATATGTGCCATTAGCAATTATATTTATTTATTGGAGCAATTACAGTGTTTTATTCCTGACCTTTTCACCCACAGAACACAACCCGATATTAAAACAGATTTCAATTTGAACACTGCTCTCATTTAATATCATGTTAGCAGCATTTCTCTTCTTTTTATTCGGGTTGACGTTGAACAAGCTCACTTACTGACCAGTCAGTTTGTCTTATAACCATAATAAAGAAATATATATATGTGTATGTATGCATGTATGTATGTGTGTTATTTACCAGCTGGGAGGTCCGTATGGTGAAATACCGTGACCGAGGTCTTGAAAGTACTGAGCGAGGCCCTCTGGGCCGAGGTCAGTATTCAAGGCCGAGGTCACGGTATTTCACCATACGGACCGACCTTAAGCTGGTAAATAATACATTTATTTTTTTCTTTACCAAATTCTAACAGAAAACGAGAGCGCCTGAAGGGGAAAACTGAACCGAGGCGAGCCGCCATTTTGAATCCTCATTCACGGCTGTAATGCAAATGGCTTCCTCCTCGGTATACAAGTGCACTTCCATGGCAGGAAAATAAACTA
This sequence comes from Neoarius graeffei, assembly GCF_027579695.1. Taxonomy (NCBI): domain Eukaryota; kingdom Metazoa; phylum Chordata; class Actinopteri; order Siluriformes; family Ariidae; genus Neoarius; species Neoarius graeffei. Next base: position 84,322,998 of record NC_083570.1, on the reverse strand, counting down.
CATTTTGCCGCCTATGTAGTCCCCTATTTATACAAAATTGAGTCATTCAGGATTCAGCCATGGGCGGCACGGTGGTGTAGTGGTTAGCGCTGTCGCCTCACAGCAAGAAGGTCCTGGGTTCGAACCCCGGGTCCGGCGAGGGCCTTTCTGTGTGGAGTTTGCATGTTCTCCCCGTGTCCGCGTGGGTTTCCTCCGGGTGCTCCGGTTTCCCCCACAGTCCAAAGACATGCAGGTTAGGTTAACTGGTGACTCTAAATTGACCGTAGGTGTGAATGTGAGTGTGAATGGTTGTCTGTGTCTATGTGTCAGCCCTGTGATGACCTGGCGACTTGTCCAGGGTGTACCCCGCCTTTCGCCCGTAGTCAGCTGGGATAGGCTCCAGCTTGCCTGCGACCCTGTAGAAGGATAAAGCGGCTAGAGATAATGAGATGAGATGAGATGAGGATTCAGCCATGTTTTTGCTCGGCGTTAGCAACAGTTAGAGGTTTTTAGCTTTCTCCTGAAATGTTTTCTTTTATTTCTTCTTCCTCAGGGTAGTAAAACTCGCTTTCGCTGTAAACATTGTCGTTATCGTTATCCATGCTGTAAAATTAATGCTATTCTCCTGAGAAATGCTGGCAAAAATTTATGATTTTTGATAATCTTACAAATAAATCTTATTTAAAAAAAAGATAAATGTTGACAAAAAATGTGACTGTTGTTGTTGTGAACAAGCGAGTCGCCAGAGGTCCGTAACTGGGGTCCGTACTGTAGGATACGGACCCGCTCACCAGCCAATCAGAGCGCAGGATGTGATGGAAACCGGACCGCAAAAAAAAAAAAAATTAAGTTATTCCACGAAATCGAGTCGTACATGAGCTGATAGCCAACGAGGCGCGTAGTGCCGAGTCGGCTATAAGCCATGTACGGTGAGATTGAGTGAGATAATTGTTTTATTCTATCCACATTCACTGGATTTTGAGAAACAGAGCATTTTTATTTTTTGCAAATTTGATAAGTAAAAACTTTATACAAAACATCTGACAAATAATTTCTACTTAGAATGTAAACAAACTGGCGAAATGACAGGAGCAATTTGTGAAAAATGCGATGATAATAATTATTGAAAAATAAAAAAAATACGCTCTTACTATACCTTATTCCATATTTTGTTGTTTTTTTAATTTTATATTTTGTGTGTGGGCGGCACGGTGGTGTAGTGGTTAGCGCTGTCGCCTCACAGCAAGAAGGTCCGGGTTCGAGCCCCGTGGCCAGTGAGGGCCTTTCTGTGCGGAGTTTGCATGTTCTCCCCGTGTCCGCGTGGGTTTCCTCCGGGTGCTCCGGTTTCCCCCACAGTCCAAAGACATGCAGGTTAGGTTAACTGGTGGCTCTAAATTGACTGTAGGTGTGATTTGTGAGTGTGAATGGTTGTCTGTGTCTATGTGTCAGCCCTGTGATGACCTGGCGACTTGTCCAGGGTGTACCCCGCCTTTCGCCCATAGTCAGCTGGGATAGGCTCCAGCTTGCCTGCGACCCTGTAGGACAGGATAAAGCGGCTACAGATAATGGATGGATGTTTTTTTCTTTAAATACCTGATGGTAATTTTTGGGTGTTTTGTTTTCGAGTCGAGTTCTTATTTCATCCTCGGTTGGTTCAACAACACGCTCCGCCATTTTATTTTTCTCTAATCACGGTATATGAGCTAATATCCTAGTAGTAGAGTAGCCAATCAGAGCATGCAATTGCTCATATCCAGTGCATGTGGATAGAATAATAACTCTTAGCAGTTGTTAAAAATGAATAATAAAATTCCAGACCTGCTCCACATCCGCTGCACCCCATGGATCCACAGAAATTATTAGTGTCATTTCTAGGCGATGATGTTTCATATTTTAGATTTTCCGGGGTTTATTTTGTTAATCGTCCTTGTTTCATAACACTGTGGATGAAGTCCAATGCTGTAACCTCACAATTAAGCCTGGAACTGGGTTAATCTGTGCAATGAAATAAATCAGGAGTTGATTAATTGCTTTGCATGAAGATGGAGCTCTACTGGGGACAAGCCCTTTCATAATGCAATTTTTTTATTATTATTATTATTATTATTTCTGCTCTTAAGTCATCCCAGGATTACTAATATTCCAATTAGTTTTCCACCGTCAACTCACAGTGGGTTTAAGCACCGCAATACATCCCTTTAATGTAATGATCATCTATAATAGATAGTAGGTATTAATTTTGCCTGGATGCCCGTATATGATCATGTTCCTGCATTGATTTGAGTACAACTCTACCCGTGAGTATATCCTACTAAGTATTTCTGTGATAACAGTTATGATGCAGTCTTTAACAGCCTCCATCAGCACTAATTAAACAGTCGTTATAAGGTAAATAAAACATGCCACTTTTTACATCACTGCTCTATCCAGCAGAAATGGTTTTTGTAATTGTCCGCTTTCTACATACGGTACATTGATTTTTTTTTTTTTCAGTGCTGTAATTGTTTTTGTGGACTGTGCCCACATCTAAACTCTAATATCACAAGGGAGCGAATGGTGTGTGAAGCATTTTAATGTTACATTCACATTTATTCCTTTGGCAAACACCTTTATCCAGTGTGATTTGTAAGTGAGGCGAGTACAATCTGAGCACAGACGAGCTCAATACAATCTGAGCTATAATAAGAGTCGACTTTCGGTGCCTGCGCTGCGCTACTCTACGCTACATAACTGTTTCCATTTCAGGAACAGTGTGAGAGAGCTGTAGGAGGTAAGAGAGGAAACTCCAGTGTAATGCCAAGAGCTGTAAGATACTACAGTCTTATTTAAGGATACAAAAGACAATGAGTTGCATTAGGATCGTTTCTTTGAACGCTGAGATGCTTCTTGAAGGCTGCAAGAGCTTTTGTAAGATGAGTGATACTTGCTAAATGTTTGTTCTGTTCCTGAAAAACAGTCAGTGCGTTTACATGCACATCCAAATCGAGCTAAGGGTCCCAGCAGGGGTGCCAGAGAAATCCAATCCTACATGCACACAAGGAAATCGAGCTATTGTGTGAGGTACATTGTGCACCCGAGCCACAGGTGGCGCTACACGCCCCATCGTGTTGGTACACTTCCGGTTGTCGTCATGAAGAAGAGCTATTCAAGAGTGTAAACAAAGTTATCAGTTCCATGTTCACAAGAAGAACGACGACGAGGACAGCAACATATATATATATATATATATATATATATATATATATATATATATATATATATTCAACTCCTTAAGCTGAATGAGCATGAACTCCATCTCCTCATTGCTCCAGAAGTGCACGTTTCTACTACTGTTGTCATGCCGACCGAGGCTGTTGTGTTTCCCACTTGTGGTCTCGTCACTCGTCACTTCCGGAAGGGGCAGTGCTGAAGTAAGTAGCTCGACTACGTAGCTCGATAGGGTTTACATGCACTAAGTAGCTCGGCTACAATCGCATAATCTAGGTCGTGTAGCTCGATTACGAGAAATCAAGTTCGGTTCGATTTCAGCCGAGCTAAGGTGCATCCATGGCATTTAGAACTTCGATTTCAGTCGAGCTACAGCAGAAATTCGATTTTCTCTATGTGCATGTAAACGCACTGAGTGTAGAGGTCTATTTACAGACTGTTCTGGACCATATGGGCCATCAGAGATGGGCAAGTCATAAATCTATGGAGTAAGGAAATACTCGAGGGCAGGGGAGAGCAGGGAGACTTGGGACAAGTTTTCAGTTTTGGTAGATTGTGTGAAATTCTTTGCAGGTAGTGTCACATTCATACTGCATTATAGAGGATTTACTATACCCACGAACCACAACATGTTATAGTTTCTCATCTTGTCACATATACTGACCTTCAGGCTTCACTTTTTCTGTCAGTATTTTTTGCGGGGAGACATGAGACATAGTTGGGAGACTTGGAACAAAAACAAAATACCTAGGCTTACATGTTGAGTTTTTATCATCAAAACTTGTAACATATGAACTGTAGGAACACACAATGCTGGTACAGCTGTAGAGTATACAGCTATACAGTTTTAATCTATCCACATTCACTGGATATGAGCATTTGCGAGCTCTGATTGGCTACTCTACTACTAGGATATCAGCTATACCGTGAGTAGAGAAAAACAACATGACGGAGCGTGTTGCTGAGCCAACCAAAGACGAAATAAAACTCTACTCGAAAACAAAACCCTCCAAAAATGATCAAGTCTTTAAAAGAAACAGAAATAGCTAAAATGATATAGTTTTGTTTGTTTGTTTGTTTTTTTACCCCCCAAATATATCCTGTTCCACACTCCAGCCCAGTTGGTGGCGGTAATGCACCTTTAAGTTGGTTTGCTAACCACCAAAATACCCTAAATAAGAAGAAAAAGAAACCCCCCAAAAATACAAAGAAAAAAGCAACAAAATATGGAATAAAAGTATTTGATGGTAAGAACTTTATTTATTTTTCACGAATAATTATTAGACCATTTTTCACAAATTGCTACTGTCATTTCGCTGGTTTGTTCACATTCTAAGCGGATATTATTTTGTCGGATGTTTTGTATAAAGTTTTTATTTATTGAATTTGCAAAGAAAAAGAAAATCCTCTGTTTCTCAAAATTCAGTGAATGTGGACAGAATAAAACAGTTATTCCCCTCAATCTCGTCATACGTGGCTTATAGCCGACTCGGTGCTACGCGACTCATTTGGCTACCAGCTCATGTACGACTCGATTTCATGGAATAATGTTAAATATTGCTTCTCTTTTCTTTTTACAGTCCGTAAAAAGCTGTAAAAAGTCCAATTTCTTGTCAAATCTATCAATTGCACAACAGCTCTTTCCTACTTTAGATCTGGGGGGGGGTTGTGTGTGTGTATGTTTGTGGCATTCATGCTGTTTTACTTCCACCTAGGGTGAAGTCACATGTATTATTCCCGCCAGGGGCGCCGCCAGAAATTTTGGGCCCCATGAAAGATTAGAATTTTGGGCCCCCCAACTTTGCCCACCCTCGTCACAATTGCACTATTGTCATTATTTGACTTTTGATAGCCCATGGACCTCGAGTTTGTGACTTTGTTATTACATTTTATGTATTAACCTACCAGGGACTAGATGAAAACTGGTCAGTGACTAATTCTGGTGCATTTACAATCACAAATGAAATTCAAGATTTTGCCACATGCCTTCTTGTGCTAGGACAATTGGTAGTGAAATGTGTGATGTGACTGCTAATAAATCATAAAAAGTTTTCTACCCAGCATCAAAATACCTATGGAAATCCCATGGATTTTTATGTGTTAGGTAGAAAGCTGTGTGTACTGTTCTGCAAAAAGGGAATATGTTTGATCAATTACGTACGTATTTCTTCATATGTTGTAACCTCTATCCCTCTTTTATGTGTGCTGCACTTTCTCCAGCTCCTCAATTTGAAACCAATGGTTTAGAACGTGTGAACATTCCACACACGTAACCATGTCAAACACTTGACTGGTGTCCGTTATTAGCAACACTTTAATCTAGCAAACTGTATATGGTGCTCGCTCATTAAAAACTTCAATCCTAAAGCATTCATGGGTTGTATTGCTGCTTACCTCCTTCTCCAAAGGGGGGTTCAGTGGTTTGGCAGGGCGGAGGTCCCCCTGAGGCTGAATCTGTGCATATTTAGGGCACCCCATTAGTTATGAAACTGGTTATTAGCACTAGTTATTAGCACCAGCATAACGTAATATTTCATCTTGTTTATCACACAAGTCAGTTCAGTTATTAAAATGGAAAAAATGTCACTGTACAAACTGTAAAAGTGTTCTGTTGATAGGCTAATCCAACCACGTTCATACTGTTCATTTACCATTCGCTAATATTTTGAACACACATGTGAGCGATAGCTACCTTTCTTTGGGAAAAACTGAGTGACCAGTTGCCTGCCTCTCCGGTCCCTCTCAGCTTTCAGCTGCCTTTCTTTACGTTTTTGACAGCCACTCTTCATATTTAGCGATCATAGACTGTACGCACTCCACTGCTGGCTGGCTGGCTGCTGCACCGCGACACAGCAGCAAGTAGCGTTGCACTGTTCAGCACACAGATTTAACGCATCGCGCTTCTACCAGAACTGGACCGTACCATTTCGCAAAAGGGGGAGGGTTAAATGACAATATGTTGAAGAACTCAAGAAATAGACAACCTTGTTCAATTAGCTCATTTTACCAGATGGAATATTGCATTGTTGTTATTTCAAAAGTCTTATTAAAATCATTAAAAGCATATTATCAGCCCCTTAAAGGGCCCCATGGCAGTGCTGGGCCCCTAGAATTGTTCTAACCTTTCCCCCCCTGGTGGCGCCCATGATTCCCGCTACTGTATGTCATCTTGCCCTCTGCTGTCTAAACAACACATTTACAGCTAGGAACAACTAAGAGATTATGCAGCCTGATGATAATTGCAATTCATTTTTTATTTCACTGATTCCAGTTGTCATAAATTTGTATCACAATTTATCGGTGCATGATATGTCGTTATATACCGAGCAAATATACATAAATACAGGGTGGCACGGTGGTGTAGTGGTTAGCGCTGTCACCTCACAGCAAGAAGGTTCTGGGTTCGAGCCCCGTGGCCGACAGGGGCCTTTCTATGTGGAGTTTGCATGTTCTCCCCGTGTCTGCGTGGGTTTCCTCCGGGTGCTCCGGTTTTCCCCACAGTCCAAAGACATGCAGGTTAGGTTAACATGGGGCAGCCTTGGCCTGAGGTTGAGCTGAAGTGCTCTTGAGCAAGGCACCTAACCCCCAACTGCTCCCTGGGTGCTGTAGCATAGCTGCCCACTACTCTGGGTATGTGTGTGTGCTCATTGCTCGTTTTTGTGTGCATGTGTGTGTTCACTGCTTCAGAGGGGTTAAATGCAGAGGTTAAATTTCACTGTGTGCTTTAAAGCAGATACGCAGAGCCTTTATTTTTAAATAAATTTCTGAGTGGATAGTATCTCCAGCCTTGACTCTTGTATGCTGCATAAATGGGAATAAAATAATATATTTTTTGAGAGTTAAAATCGACCCCAAAGTTGGCATTCGAGCTGCCCCGCTGAGCCAGCCAGCCCTGAGTGCGTGACGTCACAGCAGAAACTGGTTTTAAGGCCGAGGCCTTTTACAGCTATAGACCAAAGTCATATAAATAATAATTTATGGTGAAAGTAAGAAATCCCGTTACCGACTTGCTCAACTAAGACTGATTTGACTTCATTGATTGTGGGTTGACTCTCATTAAAACAGGATGGGTGTTATAACTTATGCATCATACATGTACATGCATGCATTTTCACTGATAAAACGTAAAAGGCGAATTAAACAATCAGATGAACTGAGACAATCACATTCTGAAGCAAATTAAATAATAATGTTACCGGTAACTTAAACACACAATGCAAGTTACATGTATTAATCTAAATGCAGGTAAACAACGTGTTGTTGTTGTTGTTTTTTATCCAATTGAGAGTCGGAGCTTACCCGTCTATTTTCTCACTTCTTGAAGGCTGATTGTTTTTGAAACAATCTGACTTTCAGTTGTTTGTTCAGTTCTCCGTTCATTCACTTCTTCCATGTAAGGGCGAGATGGCAGCAATATCCAGCGGAGAAATCAGACGGCTGCTCCACTCATTCTCCATTTTCTCCATACTGAGTACTCCGCCATTACTGCTCGGCTCAGGCAATTACTAAAACCCAGGACAGAACGGGATGTCACCAGTTTTAGCAACAACTGCAGGGAGGTCACTGCCCACACGATATGTCCTGTCCCATTCCGTCCTGGGTTTTACCAACAACCCTCGGCTCACTCTCCGGGAGGACTGGTGCAACTGAACTTACTTTCCTTTTAAAAATAAATAAATGCTTTCCTTTTCTTGTAGTTTTCTTTATCTTTAATTGTTGGTACTGCGCCCTCTTTCAATGTGGGTTTATAGCCAACGCTCCTCAACAGATCAGAGGTTTCATACAAGTCCTCAGTAAAATGTGACCACTTCATCGGCACCCAATGTGCCCGTGAACTTCTCGCAAAATGCGTCCAAATCTTTGCAGTTTGAACATTCTTGGGCCATGAATGCAAAGTAAATCCACCTTCTGTCATGTTGCTGCACCAACCAAAACCACATCTACATGGCATGGTGATAAATTAGCTCTAAATGGAGGATCGGAGTTGCAGTCAGCTCTGTGTTTTAGTATAGCGGAAATGGCGATGAGACCGATAGACTTCCTGCGGTGATGTTACGGACGTCAAGGTCATTCACTCAGACTGCTGCCTATATAAATCACTTTAACCGTAAAAATGACTATATTAGATTTATTGTTAACGCTTAAAACTATTCCTGTGCCATTCTTGAGGTCTCAAGGCATTTATAAACGAAAGTGAGGCCATGGCTCTGCGTATCTGCTTTAAGTCTGTGCTTGAGTGTACGTGTGACAAAGGCTTCTTGTCTAAATTAACAATAGCCTATCCTATCCTATGCAAAAGTACAGCTTTATCTCTTTCATCAAAAACTTTGAATAAATTGGCTGTTTTTCTGTCAAGGCTCAACTTTTATCTTGTGTAATTTACACATTTGAAGGCTTGATGCATTCCTGCGTCTCCTCAGAGAAACCTGAACTGCGTAGGTGCTTGTCATAATGCTAAGTGAACCAGGACCTTTCACATGCTAATGTGGCTCTCTTTTCCTTAGCCTGTTCAGATCACGCTAACTTGTTTGAAATAATAACCCTTTTGTTCACTTTGAATAAATTCCTTATTGTTTAATGTGGGGGCGTGATGAGAAAAGGCGATACTCGCTGCTGAAGAACTGACCTGAGGTTAGGCAGCATGTGGAAAGAGCGTGCTCTCATGAAACAGAAAGGAACGAATGAGCACAGAAAGGACAAATGTGGAAAATTGCAAATGCCTTTACTTTAAATGCTTGAACAAGTTTTAGTATGTCTGATAATCAGTGTGTGCGTGCGCACGCGTGCGAATAGGGAGTGTGGGGAAATAAGACAGGTGTGTGTGTGTGTGTGTACACTGAGAGAAATTGAGAAATGCTGTGCATACACACTTCAGGAATAATTCCATTTCAGCTCTACAGAGTGGGTAAAATCACACACACTGCAGTTTTGGCTCTTTTTTTTTGTTGCAATATTCAAAATCCAAGCAGTAATTGCTTTTATGCTAATAATATAAGGTCTATGCTTTAAATTGCAAATATATTTTAGCGACTCATAGACTTGTTCTAATTATTCTATTTTAATGATTTAATAAATTTCCTAACAATTTTAATGTCATGCAAATGGGTAGCGCTTAGTCTACTATAAATTGCTCCATGACTAACTGAAGGTCTTTCTTTCTTTCTTTTCTCTCATGCGCCTGCTTGGTGTGGACCACACTGATGTCCGACACACCATGACTATCAGGTAAGTGAAGTCTTTGCTGTGTAAAGCAGTAGAATGAGAAGTAAATGGGGTGGTGGTGTGTGTGGGCGTGAGTGTGTGTGTGTGTGTGTGCGCGCGCGCGCGTGTGAGGCGGTGGGGCCGGTTTGTGGTGTTCCAGTTATGTGATGCACACCGAGGTCCTAGAAATGTTCCTAGCTTTCAACCAGGGGTGAGTTTCCCAAAAGCATCATAGCACAAAGATCATCGTTAAATGGTAGAGCGAGCATCACAATGAACACTCTCTCTCCTAGTTAAGATGCTCTTAGCATTAAGATGCTTTTGGGAAACCCAGCTCAGATTGTTGTTTAGCACTGGTACTTTTATTGCTGTTTCAGATACACACCCAAAACTGTGCAGAGTGAGTGTGTGTTTGTAAGTGTACGGTGCTGTCAGAATCACTCGTAAAGTATCTGAGTTTTCATATTTACTCTATGTATTTGAAGGCAAAAGAATCCACGTCAATTTTTTTAAGTGTTAAAATGCTTCAGGTTAACAAAATATTAACAAAATGTTATCAAATGCAGCACAGCAAGCAAAGCCTATTACAGAAAAAAAATGCACAATGCTAACATGCATAGGCTAATTTGGATTCACCATGTTTTAGTTTTGGTGGAACTGAAAAAGTGCTGGAACATTAACAATGCAAATCCACAGACCTGCTGGTTTTTACTTCAGGAAAATAAGCCTGCCAGTGTGTTGAGTGTTCAGTTAGGATGAATATACCCGATCTGAAGAGCCCAGCATTAAACACTGTTGCGCTAACATTACCAATCCCCTTATTGTTCTCAGGGGCATAGCTGGGGGGGGGTCCTGGGGTGCCTGTGGACCCCCCCGTCGGACCATACATTTTTTTCAATAGTCACATAAGAATATTAGAAAAGCGCCCATTGTAATTTTTCTAACATTTTTTTTAAAAACTAGATTGTCACCTCAGCCTCATTAGGGTTTCTATAACCTAATCAAATCAAGTTTATTTGTACAGCGCTTTTAACAATAAACATTGTCGCAAAGCAGCTTTACAGAATTTGAACGACTTAAAACATGAGCTAATTTTATCCCTAATCTATCCCCAATGAGCAAGCCTGTGGCAACGGTGGCAAGGAAAAACTCCCTCAGACGACATGAGGAAGAAACCTCGAGAGGAACCAGACTCAAAAGGGAACCCATCCTCATTTGGGCAACAACAGACAACATGACTATAACATTAACAGTTTTAACAGGTATAACCCTCAACTGTCCTCATGGGGCCGTCCTTCACAGGAGCGGTGCGATAAAACTCCGACCAGACACAGGGCACCAGGATGGATCAAGCAGGTCCGAGGGGCAGAAGAGGCCAGCATCTCAATCCCAGGATCAACATGTAACTCAGAGGGACAGATTGGGGGGAGGGGGGGTTAAGAGAGAGAGAAAGAAAACACAGGTTAGAAAGAAAACACAGGTTTATATGGACTTCCTTATATGGACTTCCTGTGGTTTGGTCGCAAAAACCCAGTTCTGTGCAAGCGCAACACGATCACCCTAGAAAGCATGTTCAAGCTGCCAGTATAGCTGCAGTCTTTTTAGTTGCAAATTACGAGTATTTGCTCTTGTGTTAATAATTCGCCATGTCAAAACAAGCGAAACTTTCCTCCTTCTTTCGACGTGAAGAGAGGTGAGCAATTTATTTTATATATTTTTTCCATCAAAGTTGTATTTTGTGGCTTCGAAGCTAAGTTTTAGTGTGCCGTTTCTAGAACACATCAAGAAAACATGGAAGAATACACTATGGCAGAGCGATCGACATTGACTAGATCGTTGACATCTTTGCCATTCGTCACCCACGACGCCTTTTACTTAGAAACATTTTGGCTGATGAGCAGTAAGACAATAAGAATAGAGAGATCTGCATCAGCTGACTAGGGAAAGATGTCGAGCCGCTATCCATACACTGCCGGATAAAGCTGATTTGGCCTAATCGTTGTCTGACATCTCAACAGCTTGCAACATGAGATGAAAGAATAATGCAAAGATATATTTTCTCAAATGTATTCAGTGTATTTTTTCATTTACAAACCTGTGGGTATGTACTCAGGCTGCCAGTCAGTGTGTGACACCCCCGCCACCCCCATCCCACCCCCCCACCCACCCCCTTTGAAAAATCCTAGCTACGCCCCTGGTTCTTATTCTTATTTTTCAGTAGAGCATCACGTTATCGGCAGTGCACACTGTCGTATCCCACACAGGACTTGCCCTTAATTGTCAGGGCCCTTAAAGGAGAACTGAAGGCAATTTTTTTTTAATTATCAAAATTCTATTTATCTCATTTTATTAAATATCGGAATGCATTTTTGATAGCTATTTTGTCACTGCTATAGCAAGTTGTGAGTGTTTGAAATATGCTATGTAATATATCAGTCCATATAGATAGCTAGCTAGCTAGATACGTTATTAATCCCAGAGGGAAATTAAAGGTATCCAGTAACATTTCCGCATTGCACAAGATCAGTACAAAAACTAAATAACATTTATACGTATAAAAAACTAAAATACAAAATACCAAAAGAAATAAAACATTACCAATAAGAGCAAGTAATAAAATATACAGCTCTCAGTGTGGGAGGTAGTGAGGTAGTGCAGTTGGCAGTAACCAGTCACAGTGCAAATAAGCGTGTAATGAGCAGTGCAAATACTTTGTGGACAGTTACATACATGTGCAGTGTGTTTAGTGGTATATGGTAGATAAAAAGCATAGTATATTACATGATAGGCATAGTTAAAGTATATATCAGTACATATAGTATATGTAATAGTGTGATAGTATATGATATATAATATTAAGTTAGTATATAAATATTAAGTTTGTGTGTGTGTGTGTATATATATATATATATATATATATATATATATATATATAGGGGCGGCACAGTGGTGTAGTGGTTAGCGCTGTCGCCTCACAGCAAGAAGGTTCTGGGTTCGAGCCCCGTGGCCGGCGAGGGCCTTTCTGTGTGGAGTTTGCATGTTCTCCCCGTGTCCGCGTGGGTTTCCTCCGGGTGCTCCGGTTTCCCCCACAGTCCAAAGACATGCAGGTTAGGTTAACTGGTGACTCTAAATTGACCGTAGGTGTGAATGTGAGTGTGAATGGTTGTCTGTGTCTATGTGTCGGCCCTGTGATGACCTGGCGACTTGTCCAGGGTGTACCCCGCCTTTCGCCCATAGTCAGCTGGGATAGGCTCCAGCTTGCCTGCGACCCTGTAGAAGGATAAAGTGGCTAGAGATGATGAGATGAGATGTGTGTGTGTATATATATATATGAGTGATTCCACACTTATGGGTAATATGGCGATATGCAGACATGGGTATATACAACGTGTTAACAATTAAATTGTACTCACAGTAGTGATGAATGATTTATTGCTAGTTATTAATTGTAACTTTGAAAGATAATTAAGATAAAATTAATGCTCAGTCCATATTAAATCAAAAGTTATTAAATAATCATTTTGAAAAAATCGTCAGATTCGCAAGAGCTGTTGGGGACATTCTCAGATGCATTATTTCACATGGCTCTCACATGGCTCTAATGCCTACTATCATTGAGTTTTGCATTTATAAATTCAATAAGGGGACATACCTTTGAATTTTATATATTGTTATATATTTAAGTGTATATATATCGATTTAGAAACATTTGAAAATACGTTGAATAGACGTTTCCGTCCCGTCAAAAATACACACGAAATGGGTAGATAATAAATTTTACCATGCAAAGTTTGGATAATGGATATTTTTGAAAAATGGTAGAAAACACTATTAGTTTTCTTATATAATGAACAGAGAACGTCTGCGTTATTTTTATCAATTGTAATCGCTTTCAATGCGAGTGTTCGTAAATCCGTCAAACATTACGTTCTGTTCAATTACCGATTAAAAAAAAAAAAAAATTGCCCGGCTATTTAAGATATTGCTGTTTAGAGAGTATATATTTTTGTGCGGTCTTTTATTTGACGTCATCAAATCATGTGTACACAAGCAACATGGCCGAAGCTAACAAGAGGTAGGTTTCCCGTCAACGATATGTTTACCATCACGCTCCGTTACATTAACCAAGTCTGGACGTAACGTCTCATCTCATCTCATTATCTCTAGCTGCTTTATCCTTCTACAGGGTCGCAGGCAAGCTGGAGCCTATCCCAGCTGAATATGGGTGAAAGGCGGGGTACACCCTGGACAAGTCGCCAGGTCATCACAGGGCTGACACATAGACACAGACAACCATTCACACTCACATTCACACCTACGCTCAATTTAGAGTCACCAGTTAACCTAACCTGCATGTCTTTGGACTGTGGGGGAAACCGGAGCACCCGGAGGAAACCCATGCGGACACGGGGAGAACATGCAAACTCCGCACAGAAAGGCCCTCGCCAGCCACGGGGCTCGAACCCAGGACCTTCTTGCTGTGAGGTGACAGTGCTAACCACTACACCACCGTGCCGCCCCTGGACGTAACGTGTCTATCAATTCAAAGTATAGTCAACTCCTCGGCACCTGCTTAGTTTCAGTCTATTTCTAATCACTTATTTTAAGTAACATGTACGTTAAGTACGATAAGATATACCTCAAAAATAGTTAATCTCGGTTTTCACGATTTGACATGTAAACAGACGTGATGTTGGACATGTTCAATCTGAACAGACGTATAATTTGACAGCGACGATCGCACGTTAATGCGGGTATCTCTGTAGAAAAGTGTAGAAACAGAGGAAACGGATATGTTAATATGATAGTTGTCTAAAAACCCTAATATTTTGGATATGTAAGTCTGGGAGGCCTAGTTTAGAAACTGTGAAAGATGTTCTGTTTAACTGTCATCAAAACAAGGAAGGAATTATAATTTGATAAGCCTATGAGTTCCAAAATGATGTCTGTTCCATTACTTCTGTTACGATTGTCCATCTCGCGTCTGTTACAAATTAATTACAATCTAGCTATATACCATGTTAATCTTATTGAAAGAATGTGTATGTTTATTCTACTACACATGTTTATTAATTATATTTGCTAAAACATCACCTTCCTATGTTTCAAAAAGCCAACCAGTCTTTTTACATTTTTGTATCAGACAATGTCATTCTATTGGTGTCAAACATTATTAAAAAAAGCTGATGTAGATTGCTACATTAAAAAAACCCTCACTGTTATATTCTAATATATCATTACTTTATCTATACATAATAAAATACAGTTATAAAATAATTCTACATTGTTAAAATTGAGAATCTATATGTCCACAACACTTCTGTTACGTTCTGACTTTGGCATATAAATATGTTTTTATTACATCTCAGAAAATTAAAGTTATCTTTTAACATATCATTCATTAAAGATTACATGTTTTGTGACCTGATGGTAAAAAAAGAAATGGTTTTAGGTGAATTTTTAAAAATAAGTTCATGTCCCCATTTCAGTACCCATAAGCGTGGAATCACTCATATATATATATTAGTGCTGTCAAAAATGTCGCGTTATTAACGCGTTAACTTGACTCAATTTTAACGGCGATAATTTTTTTATCGGGAGATTAACGCTCTGTGACATGATGCCACGCCCCGCACAGCCAGAGTCCTCTGCCCTCCCCCGAAGAGCCACGGTGCTCGGCTTTAGGTTTCGTTTTCCCATCGGCGGCTCCAGCTCCACTTTGCAGTGGCTGTGACAAGACGTGTTATGCTCTGCAATAAAAAAAAAACATTGGTACAACCAGTGTTCGAACTATGCCGATATTTTCGGGGGGTCCCTTTTTTTTTCCCTTGGGGGGGGGGGGGGGGGGGGGGTGCTTGCGCTTGTCTCAGAGCGCGGCTCTCCATCGCGCGCTCACTTCGGATATGCAAATGCTTCCCGTTACACACGATTGCTATGTCAATAAACATCATTTTGCCAATATTTTAGAGACCCCCCCCAACATTTCCCAAATCATGTTTTCAAGGGATCTCATGTCTGTTTCAGGGGATCTCGGATCCCCCGAGTACCCCCATAGTTCGAACGGTGAGCAAGCCCATTCACTTTTTTATGCTGATAAGAGAATTACAATGGTTTTTCATGTGACAAAAATGTGCGATTAAATTGTGATTAATCGTGAGTTAACTATGACAGTCGCGACATTAATCGCGATTAAATATTTTAATCGCTTGACAGCACTTATATATAATGTATATATGATATATAAGTAAGTAGGTACATAACAGTAAAGTACAACATACCAGCTTATCTACAAATATCTGAATATACCCATCTATGCATATAATGTACATCTATGTAAGCAGCAGAGAAGTGCAATGGACATGAAAAGAGCAGTGTAACTAGTCCTGAGTACAGCAGAGTCACAGAGTCTTATTTTTGCTGAGCCGGGAGGAGTTGAACAGTCTAATGGCCTGAGGGACAAAAGACTTCCTGAATCTGTCCATGGTGCAGGGCAGGGACAACAGTCTGCCACTGAACAAGCTCCTGTGCCTGATTATGGCGCCGTGCAGAGGGTGGTGAACGTTGTCCATGATTAAGAGCAGTTTGCTCAGGGCCCTTCGCTCTGCCACTGATGTAAGGGACTCCAGCTCAGTTCCCAGCACAGAGCCAGCTTTCCTCACCAGCCTGTTGAGCCGTCCAGAGTCTCTCTTCTTAATGCTGCCTCCTCAACACACTACAGCACAGAAGAGGACACTGGCTACCACAGACTGGTAGAACATCAGCAGCAGTTTTCAGCAGATCCTGAAGGACCCAAACCTCCTCAGGAAGTAGAGTCTGCTCTGACCCTTCCTGTAGAGGGTGTCAGTGTTCACTGTCCAGTCCAGATGTACACCCAGGTATTTGTAGGTCCTGACCATCTCCACATCGACCCCCTCAATAGAGATTGGCTGCAGAGTCGGCCTGGACCTTCTAAAGTCCACAAGCATTTCTTTTGTTTTGCCAGTGTTCAGCTGCAGGTGGTTGGATTTACACCACAACACAGTCCTGTATCAGGCTCCTGTATTCCTCCTCCTGTCCATCATGAACACATCCCACAATCGCAGTATCGTCCGAGAACTTCTGCATGTGGCAAGACTCCAAGTTGTATTTGAAGTCTGATGTGTAGAGAGTGAACAGAACTGGAGAGAGCACAGTCCCCTGTGGTGCTCCCGTGCTGCTTATCACCGTGTCAGAAATGCCGTCCCTGATCCTGACGTGTTGTGGTCTCCCATATGTCAAAGCATTGGCTGTAAACGAGATTCGTTGAGACCTGTGCGAGACATCGTAGGACGGAAGCAAAACGTACAGCGGAAATCAGTGACCAACATCTGCCAACGTTGTCAAAAGACACGCCCGCCCTCTTTCGAATGCCGATGTAATCAAGCCAGAAGTTTTGTTTGTTTTGATAGCAATCAGGAAAGTTTGAAAAAAGTAGGCAGTAATCGCCATTTAAACTCGTTTTTGTGCAATATTTCGTTTGGAAAACAGTTTTCAAAATGGCGGCACTGACACCTGGCTGACGCTTCACATTTCAAAGTCTTGCACAAGTCTCGTGAAGATCGTGCGGATAAGTGACGCCTGCCGTGGACCAAACGAACTAAATTCAACATGGCTAAAAACCGAATAGGCCGAGAAGTATCATATTTAATTGCAGTTAGTTGCTAATACGAGCCACGATATAAGGTTACTAAAACCGAAAAAATAATTGAATAACACGTTAATTAAGAAATAAAGCAAGTTTAAAAATGACTTCAGTTCTCCTTTAATACACGACTTAATAATCTTTAACAACCCTAGTTTGGAGTGTACTAAAAAACAAAAAAATCAGAAAATATTAATCATGTTACCAGAGATGTCCACAAGCGCCAGTAACCAGCAGTTTTCTCCACCTATGCAGACGGTCTGCACCGGTTACATGATCCCAGAAAAAAAAAACCTTGCCTTTCAGCATTCAAGCGATTTTATATCATCTCTGCTGCCCATAATTTGCTGCAAATCCAATTATTCCACCACAAAATTGTCTTCGATTTGGGTCTAGTATGACTGGAAGTGACACCATATTTCTTGATCGATTCTCACGCTCTGATTGGCTGAGCCGGACCACGTGACCATGTTGTAGCGTATGTAGTTATGTTACAGAGCCAGGCAGCGTACTACAGAGGGGAAATGAGAAAGCCAAGCACACACACATCTGGAGGGAAATTTCATACAGATTTTGCAAGTATTTTACAGGGAAATGGTTAAAAATTTATTTCACTAACTACAAAAAGGAATACAAAAAATAATTTATAAGCTGAGAATGCACCAGAAGGTATGTCAATTTAAAAATTTTCTTGGCATGCCGCAGCAGCTTTGCCACTGCAAATTCCAGAGTCGCCTACTTTTTTTTTTCCTTTTAGCTGGCTGCTTCAGGTTTTCTGGAGAACCCTGTGTTACGTTTACTCAAAACTGAGCAAATTGTTCTGCTGTCTTTTTGTAATTAGTGATACAAACAATTTGTGCATGGCTACTGCTTTATATTTGATATTACAGGCTCAGTAACAGTCAAATGCATTAAAAATACTATTTTGAGTACTGTGGCAGGGATCACATTAAAAAAAAAATATGCAGGAGCGGAGCATAATGCAACACTCAGACCATCATCATTCATTGTTGGAAACGGTCTTCTTGTCATTTCAGACGTCCCGCCCCATAAGAATCGAACTACTTTGATCGGTCAAAATGCCTGAAACGTTCCTATGATGCACTAAACCAGAGGTGGACAAAGTACCCAAGTTCATTACTTAAGTCAAAGTACAGATCCCACTAGTCAAATGCTACTCCAATACAAGTGAAAGTTGTCCAGTCAAATTTTTACTTAAGTTAAAGTACTGAAGTACTTGCTTTTAAAAATACTTAAGTATTAAAAGTACATTTTCCGTCAACGCTTCGTTGTATTATTGCCACAACACTTACAAAACCTAATGCTTCTGAAGCAACCGACTGGATTTACGAAATGAACGCATGCTGTGCCATCATGGTGGTTTAACGTTAAGCTAGCTAGTCAGTGAAGCTCCACTTGACATGCTAGCAAACTGTTTTCAACTCAAAATCCTATTGGATAGCTAACGCTACTAGAAAAGAAAGATTTCTACATTTTGTTTATTTGGCAAGATTATGCTAAAACATGTGGGCGGCACGGTGGTGTAGTGGTTAGCGCTGTCGCCTCACAGCAAGAAGGTCCGGGTTCGAGCCCCGTGGCCGGCGAGGGCCTTTCTGTGCAGAGTTTGCATGTTCTCCCCGTGTCCGCGTGGGTTTCCTCCGGGTGCTCCGGTTTCCCTCACAGTCCAAAGACATGCAGGTTAGGTTAACTGGTGACTCTAAATTGAGCGTAGGTGTGAATGTGAGTGTGAATGGTTGTCTGTGTCTATGTGTCAGCCCTGTGATGACCTGGCGACTTGTCCAGGGTGTACCCCGCCTTTCACCCGTAGTCAGCTGGGGTAGGCTCCAGCTTGCCTGCGACCCTGTAGAACAGGATAAAGCGGCTACAGATAATGAGATGAGATGCTAAAACATTTCTGAAAGGACTTCAGATAAGTTAAAGTGCTGATGACACGTTTTTGACATCTTTGGCCATGTTTTATAACATAAAAAGTAATTCCCGATGATCCATATATTAATTCACGAAGGCGCCTATTTTACAAGTTGTGATAAAAAACGCGGCTATTTGGGCAAATTTGACGGGGCTGCAGCACCCAGGAGACGAAAGAGGAGGAGGAGCTATATGACGTCAGCGAAAGAATCTTCCTCCTCACTTACCAGTTTGTTGTTGATGCGACAGGTGTTCAGTTTATCATTATTAGTATTATTATTATACATTATTATACATTATTATAATATATAATATAGTTATTATGCCTTCGCGTTGTGTTGCCGGCTTTTGCTCCAAAACCCACAAGGATGGGGTAAGTTTATTCAAGTTTCCCAGAGATCCCGAGCTGCATGTGAAGTGGGTGAAGCAAGTCAGGCGCACTCGTGACAAGTGGGAGCCCTCACCAACATCCGTCCTGTGCTCTGAACACTTCGATTTGGATTGTTTTGACACCCTTCCCAGCTTAAAGGAATCTCTTGGGTGTTCAGTTCAGCACAAACGTGTGTTGCTACCATCAGCACTGCCTACAGTATTCTGGAGGGGGTCTACTAGTAGCTATTAGGGGTGGGCAAAATTATCGATACGGCGATATATCGCGATACTTTGTCTTCCGATTCAATATCGATACTCAAAATTTGAATATCGATATTTTTTCAAATAATAAATCATGTTTCAGACGGGTTGTAAATCCAGTACAACTTCCGCACCTCCGCTCCGCAAGGTGTCGCTGTGCCGCTACCTCACTGCAAGGCACTCTTCGTCTTCTCTTTTTTTCCCGGTGGTTGCAGTGAGGAAAAAAAAACAAGCAAGCATGGCTGTTAATGTAAACCTAGAGACGCCGCCGAACTTTAAGGCAGATGTTTGGAGGCACTTTGGATTCCAAAGGAAAGGAGAAAAAAAAAAACAGTGAGCTGGACAAAGAGTACGCACTTTGCAAAACCTGTTTCGCTCCAATTAGATGCAGGTAACACAACAAACTTGCGAACTTACTTAGCACGACACCACCCCGACATATTAGCTCAGCCGGAGCCACCAAAACCCGACCCGAAGCAAACTACACTGGACAGCGCCAAAGTCCTCCCGTCTACTTCAGTGATGTGTGACTTACTGTAACTGTGAACTTAATTTTGTCATTTAAGGCCAAAGGCAAGAAGCTGCACTTTATTTTGCATTTTCAATTTTAGTGTGTGAGAGACACTGCATTTTATTTTGAGTATTTACTCAAAGTTCAGAAGAAACGTGATTCACTGAGGTTTCAATTCAGTTTCAGTGTGTGGACACTGACCCACACTGCACTGTGTTTCAGAATTGTGCTCAGGGAGACTAAGATGCACACTGCACTTTTCAATGTGTTCCAGACAGTGTGTTGTTCCTGCAAATATGTTGTAACTTTCGCTTGTATAGTTACAATAAAATGGCATGGATAATTAGAATTACATTGTTTTGACTCAGTTTGTCCCATGAATTATCACTATCATCTGATGTACATACAACTCGGATTTTAAGATGCATAATGCGTTTACATTTTTCAGTGAACTATGTAGAATATCGCAATATATCGCAGTATCGTATCGTGACTCAAGTATCGTGATGCGTATCGTATCCTGACTCAAGTATCGTGATGCGTATCGTATCGTGAGGTCCTTGGCAATACCCACCCCTAGTAGCTATGCCGGATCCAGCAGTCACCTGGGACAAGCCGACTCCTCCAAAGACAGTCCAACTGTCAGAACATGTGTTGAGAAACGACATAAGATAAAGGTACGTAGAGCTATAGAGTGCTCCGACATGATGCTAAAAATAGTAACCATGCGGTCTGCACGGCCATCTTGGAAGTGACTCGCTCCAGAGCGCTCATAGAGTACACATCATAGAGTACACATCATAGAGTACACATTCATGATAATCATAAATGTAATCATAAAGTCAGCGTGATATCAGTCATGTATTTGCTTGTGAAAGCTTGTTTCTCAAAGCAAACACTGAGGGAAAGCTAACTTAGCCAGACAAGTAGGCTACAGATTGTCATTTGCTTACGCTGATGTAGGTTATCAAATATTTTGCTTCATTCAAGGATAAAACTAAGAAGCCATAAACTAGAAGACGTGCCTGCCAATATTATCCTGAATGTATCACGGATCAGGCATAGTCGTAAGCTTATTATGTTAGCCGTTTGCATGCTCCATTAGGAACTATGTATTCAGTGTAGCATACGGCTTACATGATATAAGCAGTGTTTACACATGCAAGACAACAATACACAATATTAAAATATTGATTCCGTAACATTTTGAACAAATACGGGTTGACCTACCAATCCCTGTTATCCAACCTTGTGGTGTTCAATGCTGGGCTGTCTGCCTGTCCGCTGTCCACCTCGGAGTCGGAGTCGCTCTCAGATTGCACAGTAACAGGTTCAAACCTGTACGGTTGGATGCACCCGTGTTCGTCATCACTTGATTCTTCCGATCTATCCCACTCACAACACAATTCTAGACTCCCAGAAGAGGAAGAGCTAGAGAGTTCACCGGCGTTTTCATGCGCCATTTCCATTGAGTAGACAGCCAGTGAACCGCGTGTTCTTCCGCTGACGTCACAACATGGCCGCGAGCCACGGACCCAGTTTTCTTGCGCTGTGCAATTAAAAGTTGGATATTCGCGTAACAACAGCTTCTTTTCACGTAATTATAACAGAAATCTAACATGTTTGCCATGTTGTATAGTTTATTTAAGAAATTGCATAGAGTCATGTTTGTGTCATCAGCCCTTTAACGTTATTCATATTAGCGTAACTCCATTTTTACATGCTAACTAACAGTGTCCAAGTTAACTAGCTATGTGTTAACGTTAGCCGTGGACAAGGCTACGACAACTTGGCAGGAAAATCCATAGAAAGTCATGTGACTAACCAGACTGCATAGCTATTGCAATGTTATCGCTAGCTCTAAAAGCACAGACAACTTCACTGCAAGCTTCCTCTTGGAATAAAACGTTTATACACCTCAATATGTTTCTACAAGTTGGACGGCGAGTTTTTGTAGGCTGTGATGTGCTCCGTTTTCGGCAAACAAAGCAAACATTTAAAACGAAACGAATCTTTAATCCTTTCAGAAAACTGAAACATGAGTTCTAGGCTATAGCCAGGAGTGTGTGCGTTCCCCAGAAGAACCGCTTTCTTCCATTCTGCCATCAACTGATCATGTTCAAATAATGCTGCGGAGAAATCACTGAACTTGATTTTATACAGTCTATGGACGTGACGTGACCCGAGTGATTACTGATAGTCTGTCTCAGTGTCACCTGGGGAAAAATCAATCACGTTTTAGAAAAGAAAAGAAAAAAACATCCACTATCAAAGCTGCTTCGTAGCAACGAGTGATGAGGACCTTGATAGAAATGTAGTGGAGTGAAAAGTATGATATTTGTCTTTCAAATGTAGTGAAGTTAGTCATAAGTTTCCAAAAAAAAATAACACTCAAGTAAAGTACAGATACTCAAAAAGTGTACTTAAGTACAGTACTCAAGTAAATGTACTTCGTTACTGTCCACCTCTGCACTAAACTGACATTGATGAGCATTGTGTTACACTCGGAAAGATGAATCAAGTTCAACTTGAATCAGCGCTTTGCTCCTAAATCACCAGCGTAGTGTTAGTGGTGTCGGGTGTTCCACTGTTGAACCATAGCAAACAGTAGAAAATCTGCCAGTACTACCGCTGGCCTGTGTGCTCCTCGCATAAAAATCAGATAGATGGTCAAGTCAAGTTTATTTGTATAGCGCTTTTAACAATAAACACTGTTGCAAAGCAGCTTTACAGAACTTGAACGACTTAAAACATGAGCTAATTTTATCCCTAATCTATCCCCAATGAGCAAGCCTGTGGTGACAGTGGCAAGGAAAAACTCCCTTAGACGACATGAGGAAGAAACCTCGAGAGGACCCAGACTCAAAAGGGAACCCATCCTCATTTGGGCAACAACAGACAGCATGACTATAACATTAACAGTTTTAACATGAAGTCAGTTTCATTGATGTTATAAACTCTTCGTTGATGGAAACTTGAGTGCAAAACTGTTCATGACAACTGCAGTCCTAAAGTTAGCAAGTCAACTGTAGTCCTCAGCCATAAAGCATTACTGTAAGAGTCCAGAGCATCCTCAACTGTCCTCATGGGGCCGTCCTCCACAGGAGCGATGCGATAAAACTCCAACCAGACACAGGGCACCAGGATGGGTCAAGATGGTGTAGTGGGACAGTGTGTAGAGTTTCCTCCCTATTTGATCCTGACCTCAGGTTACTATTTGTGTGGAGTTTTGCATGCTGTCTGTATCGGTGTGGTTTTCCTCACGTCTCCCAAAAACATAGTGGGAAGTACGGTAGATTGACCTGAAATTGACCCAGATGTGAATGATGGTATGTGTCTCTGTGTGTGTGTGTGTGTGTGTGTGTGTGCGTGCATGATGCCTTGCTGTGGACTGGTGTTCAAACCAGGGAGTATTCCTACTTCATGCTCAGTATTCCTGGGATAGGCTCCAGAACCACTACACCATTAACTAGGATAAAGTGGATTCTGAAAGGGTGCGAGAGTGAGTGAGTAACATTTTAAATACATTTTTCAGACTTTGAGAGACCAGTGTGTGTGCAAGCAAGATTTGTCAAAAGGCATCTCTCTTACTGTCATGGCCACTTTATTAGGAACACCTGTACACTTCCTTACGTGCAGTTATCCAAATTGTCAAGTCAAGTTTATTTGTATAGCGCTTTTAACAATAAACATTGTCGCAAAGCAGCTTTACAGAATTTGAACGACTTAAAACATGAGCTAATTTGATCCCTAATCTATCCCCAATGAGCAAGCCTGTGGCAACGTTGGCAAGGAAAAACTCCCTCAGACGACATGAGGAAGAAACCTCGAGAGGAACCAGACTCAAAAGGGAACCCCACCAATCAATCCTTCCTTCCTTCCTTCCTTCCTTCCTAGTCAGGAGCTTGTGGGTCAAATCTCCTGACTACACTTCTTCTCCAGTCATCTCTGTCCATCGCATGACAATACACCTCATCAGTGCTGAGGCTGGTGATTTCTTGCATGTTTTTGACATAGGTTAGTTGAGGTCTTCCTCTCCTATTCTTGGGTTTCACGTAACGTCACATCCGCCTCATTAGTTATTCAGAACTTCAACTGGTGGTCTACCAAAGCTCAGTTGACAAAGCGTTTGTACGGAGAAGGTGCATTACTCGCATGAAAAATATCTTACGCTTGCGTTGTTTTAGGTTGTCCGAATCGATCAAACCGTGAAACTGATAAAAGTTTCTTCAGGGTTCCCCGTGAACTAATAAAAAAGTGTGAACGAACACAGGATTTCACAAAAAGACGTCGAGAAAGGTGGCTTTTGAACCTCTCGCTGAAATCGAAGGGAGCCGAGTCGAAGCATGCTCGAGTTTGCAGTGATCACTTGGTGAAAGGTTTGTATCTCCCCCTCAGCTATGTCCTTAGTGTTTACCAAGTACTTTTCTTGCTGTGTGTCGTTATTTTATGGTACTTTTTTTAGTCACAAAGCTCTAAAGTCCCCAGCTGTTTCTTTGTTTACTCCTCACTCGATGGCCACCATATTGAAAACAATGCGTATCTTGCTTTCTTTAACAGCGTGTCCTAGCGGTCTTTCTAACGAGTCTTTCAGCAAGTGCAAGCGATCAAAACAACCACGAGTAATAAAGTCCATATGTATGAAGGTCGCGACAAAATTCTTCCCCAGCCGTACAGTAACAATGCGCCGTGATCACTTCTCCGTCTTGTTTAACTAAGATCCAGGTCTTTAAAGGGGTTTCTGATGATCTTTGTGAATGATTTACCTGAGAGATAAGAGCCAACACAAGTGAGAATCAAGTGAACTGTTGTTTGTTTACACTTCAACTCCCAGCGCTTCATTGTAAAGACGTGAACGAAAAACTTAAAAATAATAACACTTACACGGGCAAAAACAATACAGGATTCATTGGGCAGCGACTTGATGGCGAGGTCCTTTACCCAGCCACATACAAAAAAAAGTTGTAAGCCTCCGTACTCTTCCACGCTTTCATCTGTTTTGTGGTGTAGAAGGACGTCTGCAACACCAGATAGTCTGAGATGTTGGGGAACTCGACTGAAGGGTAGTTTTCGAGATCATATGACAAATCCTTCTTTCCCAGACTGTAGGGGTCGATTCCATTGCACATAGCAATCGTCTGAATATATCTAAGGCCAGCAGTGGCTTCTAGATCACGAGCGTCGCTAGTTGTTTGCGCTACAACAGCCATGTTGGTTTGCTAGACCACCAGCTGTTTTACCGGACGTGAAATCGATAAGAAAAGTCATGTGACTGAAACCCAAGAATTATGACCTTGTGTTGTTGTGTATAAAGCATAGTGATGTATGGTTGATTCAGTTGGTCTTCTAAACCGGTGTGCGTAACTGTCTTCCTATGAGTCTTTCTGCAAGGTTTCTCCTTTTAGTGGTAGCCAGGACATATTTGTTGGTGATTCTATCAGTTTGCTTAAAGTTTAACATAATACGATAACAGCTGGTGGCAAACGAGTTCAGTTGATTCTTCATGGTCTGATTGAGTGTCCATGATTCTGCCCCATAAAGGAGGATGGAAAGTGTCAAGGAGTCAAACAGTCACCAATCACAGCTGGCTAAGTTGCCCAATCAGAATGGGCTTTTTCCAATCTTCAGTGAGCCTGTACCCACTGTAGTGTCAGCTGGGGCCAGTGCTAGCTCATTGTTTAAAGTTCTGGGTTACTGTTCAGTAGGTCAGGGGTTCAAGCCCCAGCTCTGCCAAGCTGCCACTGTTGGGCCCTTGAGCAAGGCCCTTAACCCTTTCTGCTTCAGGGGTGCTGTATTCTGGCTGATCCTGTGCTATTACTTCAGCTTACTAACAAGCTGGGAGATCCGAAGAAAAGAATTTCATTGTGCTGTAATGTATATTTGACCAACAAAGATGGGTTCTTTTTTTTTTTTCAAAATTCTCGTTCATGGAAGACAGCAGTGGTATCCAATGAGATCTTCTGCTTTTGTAGCCCATCTGCCTCAAGGTTGTGTGTTCTGATGTGCTTTTCTGTTCATCATGGTGTCATGATGGTGTAGTGGTTAGCATGTCACCTCACAGCAAGAAAGTTCTGGGTTCGAGCCCAGCGACCAATGGGGGCCTTTCTGTGTGGAGTTTGTATGTTCTCCCCGTGTTTGCATGGGTTTCCCCCGGGTGCTCTGGTTTCCCCCACAGTCCAAAGACATGTTGTTAGGTTAACATAGGGCAGCCATGGCCTGAGGTTGGGCTGAAGTGCCCTTGAGCAAGGCACCTAACCCCCAACTGCTCCCTGCATGCTGTAGTATGGACCCTTTTCACGTGACGTCACGACAAACGCGGCCGCCATTTTGGACATGTACTACCAGTAGTTTACCCCAGCCAACATTGAGGAACGGCAGCAAAGAAAGTGTTTATTTTCAGCAAGACTTCCATCATGCCACTATATTGTTGTGCACCTGGATGTAGTAACCATCAACAAACAAGGCAAGGGTTATCATTTTATCGGATCCCGGTAGATGCTGACCGACGGAGAAGATGGATAGCGGCATACCAACGCTTGTGTAGTGACCACTTTGTTGGAGGTAAGACGAATAAAATTAGCCAGAAAAGGCATTACATTGCTGTTAACATTCCATTCTAGCTTACTGTAATTATGATCTGGCAGCTATTTACACCGGATCCAGTGTAAATAGCTGCCGGAGCCAACGTCCGAGGTTCCGAAGCGCGCTAGCTCGCGGCCGGCCGGAGCGTGCTCCGGCAAGCTCGGACGTTGGCTCCAGCAGCTATTTACACTGGATCCGGTGTAAATAGCTGCCAGATCATAGTTACAGTAAACTAGTAAATACAGTTTTCTGCATCTCGCTCCTTTTTCTTTTATGTTTGTCGCCTTCCTCGCATTCAAACCGATTCGAGCCGAAGTCCGCTACATGTCCAAAATGGCGGTCGCGTTTACGAAGGTCACGTGACTGAAAAGGGTCTATAGCTGTCCACTGCTCTGGGTATGTGTGTGTGTGTGCTCATTGCTTGCATGTGTGTGTTCACTGCTTCAGATGGGTTAAATGCAGAAGAAACATTTCACTGTGTGCTTAAGTTTGTCCTTGAGTGTACATGTGACAAATAAAGACGACGACGACTTCTTATTGGAGTTATCAGCTCCAACCAGTCTGGCCGTTCTCCTCTGATCTCTCTCATCAACAAGGTTAGAGAGAGCAGAACCTCCACTCACTGGATGCTTTTGTGTTTTCGCGCCATTCCGTGTCAAGTTGTGAGACTGCTGTATGTGAAAATCCAGGAGATCAGTTTCTGAAATACTCGATCCGGCCCATCTGGTACCAACACCCATGCATGATGATGTACGTCACGCAGCTGCCACATGATTGGCTGATCGGATAATTGCCCGAATGAGCATGTGTTCCTAATAAAGTGGTTGGTGAATGTCGTTCGGAATATGTAGCGCGAGTCTGTGGTGAAGCCCGAGTGACTCCTCGATCAGAAGAGGGCCCTCTGCTGAGGGAAGGAGGAAGTGCGTGTACACCCACTGATGTTGCCATGTGAGTCGTCATTCTTACTTTGATGGAATGGTGGGAAGGGTAGGGTGGTAGTGGTAGTGGTGGGGGGGTACTGGGGTCTGTCAGGAGAGTTACATAGTTAGAGGATATTCACAAGTAGATTAGGCAGCAAGCTCTAATCTCAGGCACTGCACTGCAGCTTTGGATTGGAGGACATTAGTTTGCTCACAGCTTCTGCTGATGCGTCATGTTTCTTTTCTTTTTCCTATTTTTTCTTCCATCACTGTTTTCTCTGTTTCTCTCTGCATTTTCTCTGTCTCTCTCTCCCTTTGTGTGGTGGGGAGATTGCATTGCTGTGTGCTGCAAGTGGAGAATAAAGCTGCTCGCATCATCAGTCAGGTGTGTGTGTGCGCGCGCACGTGTGTGTGAATGCAGGAATGTACAATGCTCCCTGATTGTATTCTGTAATTCTGTCTGCTAGTGTGCTGAAAAACAGGCCGAGTAATCACACAATGGCCAGGACACATCATCACATGCACTTATTTCATTCTCATGCTAGAACAGGATGCAGAATGGTGTGTGTGTGTGTGTGTGTGTGTGTGTGTGTGTGTGTGTGTGTGTGTGTGTGTGTGTGTGCGTGTGCATGCGTACCTCCTCTGTTTTCTGTTTAGTTGCACAAGAACTCTCTGCTTCACCAATTCCTTGCACTTTTCCTCCTGTCCATCCATCCATTTATTCATTATCCGGTGGAAGAGACTGTCCATCACCCAGACCTGAGACTAATGTGTGCTGCTTGCTCGGGAACAGCACACCGGTCAGGACTGACAGGGCTGCCGTTTGCATCGCATTAAACCCAGAAGTACGGTCACAGAATGTGTTCATCTTCCTACGCACACCTAAAATTATGCATCAGCGTTCATATTCATGAATAATCATGCCTGGACCCTTTCATGTTCCTGCATCTGCTTTCGAGCCCAAACATCATCAATTACTCAGTGTCCTACAAGGCTGTAATGAACAGTAGCACAGCAGCAATAATCACAGTTTTGATTTGTGTCTCATTCATACGATGGCTCAGCAAACATCAGTGTGATGTATTAAAGCCCGCTTTATGTTCTTGTATGTGGTTTGGGGCAAAACCGCTTCCTGATTCATTCTTTCTCCTCCTGCTTTGGAGTCAGTATAGAGATGAGAGCATGCCAGGTATGTACCACCTGGAAGTCATGAAGAAAAAACCTTTGTGATAGCATCAAATATCTCATTGTAGTTGTGAACATCAAATATTTCATTGTAGTTGTAAACATGGTCTCGAGGTATATGAACCAATAGCGGGGTTAAGATTAGGTTATGGGTGGAGTTAGCCTAGTAAACTAGACCCACCCGCCTAGCGGCCAAAAATATTTTTTGCCTACGAGTGGGTCTAGCCTCGGACCATATCAACAACACACCCCGGGCATCACATCGTGCCCGCCAATCACAATGCAAGGTTTTTGTTTGGATTCTTTGGGCGGGCTTTTGCAGGTTGTTGCATGTTTGGACAAGGCTGCGCGACACTGGAGAAAGCACAACAGGAAAGATGGCTACGGCTATTGAACAGCGCTCGTTTGACTCCGCTTTGGAATCAGTTTTAGAAGAATTAGACTTGGAGTTTTCGTTGAAACATGATTTTAGAGTGACACTGAGTGATACTCTCATGTCTTTTTGGCACAAACGACAAAAACAGTCAAACTCCATGATCGCTGAATCTTCACCAAAACATTCGACGCTCCAATGGTGTCCCTCTCCACATGCTGTTTGTTTACCCTCCCCCACTGCTTTCTGTCGCTCTGACTACGTCACAGTCACTGTTGCGCTGATTGGTCAGAGCGTTGGCCTATACGCACAGAGACAGTTTGAAAGACAACGGGTTGTTCCTACCCACACCCTTCGGAAATGTCTACGACCGAGACCAGACTAAATATTCACATTTAGTCTGGCTTGCCAGGCTAGGGTGGAGTTAGAGTTCTTTTTTTTTTTATGACTTCTTTTGTCAGAAGTTGAATTAAATCCAACCACATCGTCATCATCTTCTGCTTCCTTGTTCAGCCCTGCTGCCAGGTCGAGTTCCATGTGGACCCTACTGATCCATATGTCATATTAATTGGAGCATAGTTTTATGCCGGATGTCCTTCCTGCCACAACCCTCCCATTTCTGGACTTGGGGAAACAACCATTCACACACAATGGGCAATTTAGAGTAGCCAGTTAGCCGAACCGCATGTCTTTGGTCTGTGAAGGAAACCAGAGCGCCCGGAGGAAACCCATGCAGACACGGGGAGAACGTACAGACGCCACACAGAAAGGCCCCCATTGGCCACTGGGCTTGAACCCAGAACCTTCTTGCTGTGAGGCGACAGTGCTAACCACTACACCACCGTGCTGCCCCCAACCACATCACCATCCTTTATTTGAATTTGTACTAATTGCTCTTGAAATTATGAGATCATGAGCTGAAATATTTCAAGTGTGTCTGTGTTCTACAAGTTTGTTTTGGGGAATCATATCCTCATCACTCAATTCTGATGAGATTGAGAATACTGAGTAAAATAAGTAGTAGTAAGTCAGAACTGTACTTAAGTACAAACTAAAAACTCCCCAGGAAGGTTATTTAAAATAACAATAATAATAATAATAACAGGCAAATGATTTTTACTAAAATTAAAAGTCAAGACTTTTTTTTTTTCCTCCCCCCAGCATGGTCTCATTCTTGCAAATTCTAAATCATTTCTATGAAAAGTTCAATTCAGTTTTATTTCTATAGCATTTTTAGCAATAGACATCGTCACAAAGCAGCTTTACAGAAAGATCTACATTTCAGATATACAGTACTAGTCAAAAGTTTGGACACCTAATTCAGTGTTTTGTCTTTATTTTTATTAATTAAAAGTCACTTCATGTCTTAAAATAATGATGGATGTTGTTTCTCTTTACTTAGTTGAGCGGTTCTTGATGTAATATGAATTACTACAGTTGTGGAATAGGGCTATTTACTGTATTTTTATTATTTACTGTTTACTGTTTGATCTCAAACACATTTAATAAGGCCAAAAAAAATTACTTCTTTGTTTAGGGTTTCATGCTGTTTTGAGTTTGGCTCGGTAGGTAGGGATTTTTATTTTTTTTTTAAATTTTTTTTGAGAGATGATAAAATAGGGTCGGGTTTTAGAAACTTTTTTTTTACACATTGAGATTTCCTGGCAGCCAATTCTTAGTATTCCCAATTCATAGTATAGTATTCATAGTAATAGACCACCTTACCTGGCAACTTTTTTGCTGGGCAGAGAATAATTGGCACGATGGGATGTAGCTTTCATCATGATATCAAATGCATTGGTTCGTGCTATCTTGTCTGGGGGTTCAGCAGCTGCTTCAGAATCATTTTGTATACATTTCAACTTCAAAACTTTTAGATTCTTAAAAACACCGAACACATTTTTGAGTTGCTGTCTGTACATTTGGTCAGTGTTATTCAAAGTTGTCCATGGCCCTTTAGCTGATTCTGACATCGATATCTCCAGATTTGTTGTTGACAAACATGCAAAGTCAGATTCAATATCTTCAAATGTTTTACGGGTATCCAAAACATGAAATATGTTCAATCCTCCTCCGTGTTTGCAAGAATCTTGTAAAATATTGACAACAACATTCTCGGCATCCATCATGGCTTCCATCTTCTCGTGCTACCAACAGCAACTTCTTGTCCCGTATGTAACGTGGGCGCTGATTGGTTGGTGCGCTGGAACAGCCTCAATATGGCGCCGGCGATATTCCAGTCTAACTTTGGTGAAATGTTTGATAAGCATTTCATTTTTATTTGTCAACGTGTATATGTTTTAGAAAATCTGATAAAATAGTTAGATTTGCCAGCTAATTTCAGGGTCGGTCGGGAAACCCGAAACAGATTTTTTTTTTTAAATATATTTTGGCATTTAGACATGCACAGTCGGCTCCATTTCAATGGGTCGGTTGGGAAACCCGAAACAAAGGTAATATTTTTTTTGGCCTAAGGCAAGAAATTGCACTAATTAACTTTTGACGAGGCACAGCTGTTAATTGAAAAGCATTCTAGGTGACTACCTGTTAAGATAATGCCAATAGTGTGCAAAGCGTCATCAAGGTAAACACTGGCTACTTTGAAGAATCTAAAATATGAAACATAGTTTGTTTTTTAACACTTTTTAAAAATTTACCATATAAATCCATACATTTGTCGCACCACGGGATTTTTGTACCAGATGCGCTGTTTACAGAATGTGTAGAAACGGCGTTGAAAAGCATGTGATATTTTGCACCGTTTTCCCTGGCTGATCCAGTAACTATCAACGAATAATCACCTCAGTAGCGCCCCTACGGGATACATTTATCACTTTTAACATCATCCATGACTGAGACAAGTATAGATCTTCCTTCTGCCATAAAAATCGGTGAATTACATTTATTTGTAGTGAAAATGTGTTGATCATGCGAGCACAGTTTTCATGCAACATTCGCTTGGTGGTCCTAATGGTTCACCACATGTTTTCTTGACCCTCCGAGCAGCATTTTGTGATCTGTTGCTCAACAAATCTGGGAAATTCGCCAATAATCTACAGTCAAGATTGTCTCCTGATGGATTCACAAGGTTCTGCATCATCTGTAGTCAGTGCCTGGAAAATGTCTGTGAAGGTTCTCAGTCATCCAGGTTATAGTAAACCGTAGGTGCTAAAGAAGGCAACTGGACTTGCTTGAAATTCTTGAAGAGGTTTCACCTCTCATCCGAAAGGCTTCTTCAGTTCTGTCTGACTAGTGGGGAGTTTCAGGTCTTTATCCTCTAGTGGACCAGAAGCAACCCTAAGGAGAGTCGTTGAGGTCACATGGGTCGTTGACCCTCTCAGGCCCTGTCCACACGGCAACGGATTCAGGTGACTCCGATACAATTACTTATCGTTTAGGCCTGGCGTCCACACGGCACCGGCGTTTTGGGTGCCCAAAACGCAGTTTTTTTGAGAACGGGTTCCAGAGTGGAAAGATCTGGCAACGTTGCCGTTGTGAAGTCGTCTGGATGAGTAGAACGGATTTGTTTACGATGACGTCACAACCACATGACTGTGAGTGCTTCACGCCGGGTAGAAGTGTAACGAACTCGATGCGAGTTGTCAACAAATCCTATAACTTGGTTCATGAAACTCGCTTACAAAATATTTTCACTGTGAATATTTATTGTGTAATGGTGCAAAGTGAGAGAGAGAGACTCTACCCTTAGGGCAGAGTCAATCCTGCCAGCAAAAATAGGGGAAAAAAGGAGCGATCTCACCTCTTCAGATGTTGGTTTAAGTCCGACAATACATTCCTCAAAAAGGGCGTAGAAGAGCAAATTAATCCATCAACGTGTAGCATTCAATTTATTCCGGACCATTAAAGACGCCGCCTTCCGCGTAGAATCATACGTCATCCTCGCTGCCATATTGGATAGGTCAAAGCGGAGAATAAAGATTCATGTGCTGCGTTTAACTGTACCAACAGGTTTACCGTCCAAACGAGATCATATGGGATTACCTTTCACAGGTGAGAAACAACAAATTAATCCATCAATGTGTAGCATTCAATTTATTCCGGACCATTAAAGACGCTGCCTTCCGCGTAGAATCATACGCCATCCTCGCTGCCATATTGGAGAGGTCAAAGCGGAGAATAAAGATTAGCTGCGTTTAACTGTACCAACAGGTTTGCCGTCCAAACGAGATCACATGGGATTACCTTTCACAGGTGAGACTGGAAAAATACTTTTCATTGTATTTGGTCATTATAATGTAATTTTACGAACAGATTTTCCTGACTTTGTGGCTAATATGAAGTCTCGCGCATAATAGTTTATGCGCATGCGTCCTTACTTCTTCTATTGTTCTGGTGTCTCCGAAGGGACCGTCTTACAGCACCCCTAGAGGTGTGGCATGTGTATTGCATCGTTTTCAGCAAGCGTTGCGTTGCCATATGGACCTGATATTTTACTGATCGTTGCCCATTTGGACGTGATATATTTTTAAATAACATCTCGTTGCCGTTGTCATGTGGATGTAGCCTCAGGCCAAGTTTACATTAGACCGTATCTGTCTCGTTTTCTTCGCGGATGCACTGTCCGTTTACATTAAACCGCCTGGAAACGCCGGGAAACGGGAATCCACCAGGGTCCACGTATTCAATCCAGATCGTGTCTGATCCGGTGCTGTGTAAACATTGAGAATACGCGGATACGCTGTGCTGAGCTCTAGCTGGCGTCGTCATTGGACAACGTCACTGTGACATCCACCTTCCTGATTCGCTGGCGTTGGTCATGTGACGCGACTGCTGAAAAACGGCGCGGATTTCCGCCTTGTATCACCTTTCATTAAAGAGTATAAAAGTATGAAAATACTGCAAATACTGATGCAAATACTGCCCATTGTGTAGTTATGATGGTCTTTAGGCTTGCCATCCTTCCACTTGCAAGTGGTAAGTGATATGCGCTGGGATCACACACACAGCGGCTCAGTCCCGAATCACAGCTTGTGCACTTCACTCGCGTGCTCTGTGAGGTGCGCAGGGCCGGAGTGCGCACCCTCCAGAGGGCACTCGCTGTTCAGGGCGGAGTGATTTGGAGCGCAGGATGCCTGCGGAGCCGAGCGTATCCGTGTATTGGTGTTGCTGTGTGCACGCAAATCGTGTATTGGTGTTGCTGTGTGCACACTAATCGTTTTAAAAACGTTAATCTGATGATCCGCTGATACGGTCCAATGTAAACATGGGCTCAGTCATCCTGTAGGTTGTTAGGGTCACTGGAGGCCGGGAATGAATGGTGTTAGCAGTCTAGAGGGTTGTTAGGGTGATCTGTGGGTCGTTGGCTCGCTCTGCCATCATGTGAGTCATTGAAGTCAGCTGAGTCTCGGTGTGGATGTGTATTCAGTTTTCTGTATTCAGTTGCCTGGAAAATGGACCATTTTGTCAGATTTACTGTAACTTCCCTTGGTCCAATTTCACTTTGGTTGGTATTTCCTGTATATGGACGCTTGGTAGTGTAATGCAGCAGGAATAACTCAAAATCCCTAATCTGAGCATCTGGTATGAAAATCTGGTGGCCTGACACATGTTCCAGATGTTATTTCATAGTTTTGATGTCTTCAGTATTGTTCTACAATATAGAACATAGTCAACATACAGAAAAACCTATGAATGAGTAGGGGTGTCCAAACTTTTAACTGATATTGTATGAATTTATAAACTGATCCCTAATGAATAAGCCTGAGGTGACGGTTGGAAAGAAAACCTCCCTGAGAGACATAAGGAAGAAACCTTGAGAGGAGCCAGACTTGAAAGGGAACTCATCCTCTTCTGGGTGACACCAGGTAGTGCCATTATAAATAACTCACTTTATACCTGTGTGCTAGATTGGCAAATAGTGCAATTGTGTAACCAGGAAATTCATTACAGTTTTAACTGAAGTTATGAGCTGTTCATTGATGGACACTTGAGTGCAAAACTGTTCGTGGCAACTGCAGCCATAAAAGTGATCATGGCAGTTGTAGTCCTAAGGCATCATAGCAAAACTATTTGTATCAATTGCACTCCGAAGCCATCTTCACGGTTTCTAAGTGCATCTTTAAGGCCAATTTATGCTGACAACGCAGTCCTCGCAGATGGCGTCTGCGTAGCCCCCCCTTCGCAGATGGCATCTGCGTAGCCCCCCCTTCGCAGATGGCGTCTGCATAGCCCCCCCTTCGCAGACGCTCTGCACACACCTCCCAAAAATTGTGACCACCGCAGAAGCCTCGCAGACAGCGTCGTAGACAAGAGGGCTCTGATTGGTCCACTCTACATCCGCTGTACATGCACTTCCGCTTCCCTACTTTCCCGGTTTGGTTTGTTTTCACGACCGCCATTTTTAAAAACACGAGTGAAGATGGAGCAGCACGAAGAGCGGTTGATCGAGGAAGTGAGGAAGTACGTACATCTATACGACTCCAGTTCTAGTCATTATAAGTAACCGGAGGATAAACACTCCACTAACCACACCCACCAACTACTCCTAACGATTTCACGACTTCGCGCCCCCTTGCGTTGTGGCGGTGAATAACATCGCGCACGCCTATTACTCCCCGCTCAACGATAAATTACAACTGTCTGCGAAAAGCTATCTGTGAAAGCCTTGTTGCAAGAACATGCAGAGGCCCTTAGGCTGTCCGTATGGGGCTGAGCTTAGCAGGAGCGAAGCGATGAGGACTCCAAACAGAATAAAGTTACAAAGGCTATGGTTGAAGTTAGGGTTTGATTCATCAATGTAGTTTTACGTTATCAAGGACAAGTGAGACTGACTTGGTATTAACAGCCAATCACAAGTACACAAATCTTGTAACTCTAGTGACTAGGTGCTTCCTTTTTTTTTTTTCCTGGAAAATGGAACACAACCAACCCCATTCACACTTCACATGTGTATTTCGTGCTATCCACTTGAGAATTTTCTGACAATAAAAACTTGACTAACTGTTGTATAATTAAGTTATTCCATGAAATTGAGCCGTACATGAGCTGATAGCCGATGAGGTGCATAGCACCGAGTTGGTTATAAGCCATGTACGATGAGATTGAGTGGAATAACTGTTTTATTCTATCCACATTCACTGGATTTTGAGAAACGGAGCATTTTTATTTTTTGCAAATTTGATAAATAAATACTTTATACAAAACAGCCGACAAAATCATTTCTGCTTAGACGGACTTCTTAAAAACCTACTGATGGCTATATGAATTGACTTTAGTGTTTTGTTTTTTTTGTAGAAAGTGCCGTCTTGCTGTCGTGCCGAGGAATAGAATAGCTTTAGACATTAATTCTTCCTTGGACATTTCAGTTTTGTAATTTTCAAACTTCTTTGAGCTTTTGAACCAGTCTAAAAAAATTAAACAAATTTTAATGCTTAAAGATGAAGAATGTAAACAAACCGGTGAAACGACAGGAGCAATGTGTTAAAAAAATGGTATAATAATAATAATTCTTGAACCATTAAAAAAGATACGTTCTTACCATCAAATACTTTCATTCCATATTTTATTGCTTTTTTTTGTATTTTTGGGGGTTTTGTTTTCGAGTAGAGTTTTTATTTCGTCTTCGGTTGGTTCAGCAACACGATCCGCCATTTTGTTTTTCTGTACTCACGGTATATGAGCGGATATCCTAGTTAGTAGAGTAGCCAATCAGAGCACACAATTGCTCATATCCAGGGAATGTGGATAGAATAATATTCCTTATTTTTCTTTTTGAATTCTCTTGCTTTGAAAGATTTTTTTCTTTCTTTTTTTAAGCTAGATGCAGACATACAGTTGTAAAATGTTTTAGCAAATGTTTCTTACTACCAGCTATTTGTCATGTGGCTACACCAATTTTTTTTTCTTCTCAATCTTGGAGGACTTTCTCTTTAAGACTGAGTGTATTTGGGTTAACATACAATGGGTTGATAGGTTTTGTGTAGCTTGAACTGACCGACCAGTGTCTCAAATAAGCGTTAAATGTTCCATTGTTGAAGATCAATGTCTGTAGCATCGTAACTGTGAATAGCAAACAAATTGATTTTAAGCCTGCAGAATCCTTGGCTGTACATGATATGTTGTGTATAGCACATGGCTAAAATGATTTTGGGCAGCAGAAATTAACATTTCTTCTCTGCATTGCTCTCACCATCAGGAACTGTGTGGGTGGAGAGAGAGAGAGAGAGAGAGAGAGAGAGAGGCAGCTGCTCAACCCCACATTATAGGCTTTCATTCTGATCTTCACCTGCCACACAGTACTGGACCTGGGAGTAATTAGTGTGAATTTTAACACATACACATGTGCCCTCCTTCCTCTGTTACACACACACACGCACACACACACACACACACACACCATATGAGTAAATTTAGCATCCACTCAGGATTCAGCATTGTCCTAATGGCCGAGCCAAGGAATCCCTCCAATAAAAAAGCAAAAGTTAAAATAAAAAGAAAGAAATGATTAAAATCTGATTTGGAAAACAGTCCAGGACAGCAGCCAGGCGTGTTTGTAGCAGCACTTCTGTGCAGTCCGCCGGGAGCGCTAGTTTAACTTGCTCGCTCGCTGGTTTGCCAGCGCTGAGTCGTCAGCAGCACAGGGGCAGACTGCGAGCCAAGCTGGCAAGTTAAAATGCACACCTTCAGTAATTGTATCTACTGAAAGTGAATGGCTTTTTCAAGCATCCAACACCCTAAGGTCTGACGGTAAAGGATCTGTACAGAGCACTGCTTACTGTATTCAAATCTACTGTAGATTAGATCAACGCAGCATGTAGACACGCCTTCCAGCATGTGAGCAGCCACTTAGAAGGCTCCGAGGAGAGGAAATGCCAAAGTCATTAAGGTGATGATGACCCTCTCAGAGCTGACAACGAGCTCTAGGTCTACCTCTCTCTCTCTCGCACTTGCGCGTGCTGCACAAAAAGCAAGTTATATTCACCATCATCTCTCCACCCTAGCTTGTCATCAATTCCACCACTGCCTACAGTATACAATAATAAACACCTGGTCACCTGGTTACACAAACGAATGAAATTCATTCAATCATTCATTCAGCGCATTATCCGTGATCGGTGACTCCGAAGACTTTCCCAGGAACACTGGGCACAAGGTGCACCACACACACACACACACACACACACACACACACACACACACACACACACTCACTCATTCACAACTGGTGGCAATTTAACACAGCCAGTCCACCTACCTGCATGTTTCTGGATAGTGGGAGAAAACCAGAGAACCCGGAGAAAACCCATGCAGAGAGAAAATGGAAAATTCCACACAGACAGTAACTCCTTCCTGGAGTTGTGAGGCAACAATTCTACCCATTATGCCACTGTGTTGCCCTGATGAAATATAACGAATGACAGAACTAAATTTTTATTTAATTCATTTGTCACATAGTTTGTGACAGGGGAAGAATACAAGGCAAAGCTATTGATTTTCAACCCCTTTGTTTTGGATGCCCTTCCTGACGCAACCCTCCCCAATCTTCCCGGGCTTGGGACCGGCTCTAAGTATGCACTGTCTTGTGCAACCCCAGTGACTGGGTATTATTTTACCTAACCTGTATGTCTTTGAACCGTGGAGGAAACCGGAGCACCCGGAGGAAACCCACACAGACACGGGGTGAACATGCAAACTCCACACAGAAAGGCCCCCGTCGGCCGTACATTACATTAAGTTACATTACATTACATTACAGGCATTTAGCAGACACACTGTTGCCTCACAGCAAGAAGGTTCTGGGTTTCCTCCGGGTGCTCCGGTTTCCCCCACAGTCCAAAGACATGCAGGTTAGGCTAACTGGTGGCTCTAAACTGACCATAGGTGTGAATGTAAGTGTGAATGGTTGTTTGTCTCCATGTGCCAGCCCTGCGATGATCTGGCGACTTGTCCAGGGTGTACCCCACCTCTCGTCCATTGTCAGCTGGGATAGACTCTAGCTTGCCTGTGACCTTGCACAGGATAAGCGGTTACGGATAATGGATGGATGGGGCAGACATTCTTATCCAGAACAACATACCCAGAGTAACCTGGGGAGCAGTTAGGGGTTAGGTACCTTGCTCAAGGGCACTTCAGCCATTCCTGCTAGTCCAGGGAATCAAACCAGTGACCTTTTGGTCCCAAAGCTGCTTCTCTAACTATTAGGCCATGGCTTCCCCAAATTTCATTTTTGGGTGATCTGTTGCTTTAAAGGAACAGTCCACCATACTTCCATAATGAAATATGCTCTTATCTGAATTGAGACGAGCTGCTCCGTACCTGTCCGAGCTTTGCGCGACCTCCCAGTCAGTCAGACGCAGTCAGACGCGCTGTCACTCCTGTTAGCAATGTAGCTAGGCTCAGCATGGCCAATGGTATTTTTGGGGGCTGTAGTTAGATGCGACCAAACTCTTCCGCGTTTTTCCTGTTTACATAGGTTTATATGACCAGTGATATGAAACAAGTTCAGTTACACAAATTGAAACGTAGCGATTTTCTATGCTATGGAAAGTCCGCACTATAATGACAGGCGTACTAACACCTTCTGCGCGCTTCGGCAGCGCATTGATATCTGAGCTCTGTATCAATGCGCTGCCGAAGCGCGCAGAAGGTGTTAGTACGCCTGTCATTATAGTGCGGACTTTCCATAGCATAGAAAATCGCTACGCTTCAATTTGTGTAACTGAACTTTGTTTCATGTCACTGGTCATATAAACCTATGTAAACAGGAAAAACGTGGAAGAGTTTGGTCGCATCTAACTACAGCCCCAAAAAATACCATTGGCCATGCTGAGCCTAGCTACATTGCTAACAGGAGTGACAGCGCGTCTGACTGCGTCTGACTGACTGGGAGGTCGCGCAAAGCTCGGACAGGTACGGAGCAGCTCGTCTCAATTCAGATAAGAGCATATTTCATTATGGAAGTACGGTGGACTGTTCCTTTAAGGTGTATGGTACTTGGATTGAGGTCTATTTATTGGCTTGATTAATCGACATTAGTCAGTGAGAGGTTCTAAATATCTGGTTTGATATATTTTCAATAAGTTGACCTGTTATACCTGTTGTAGTCATAAGTGTAGGAATTAACAGCACATTCCATGTTCTAAAAGTGTACGAGCAACTTAAATACACACATGGGAAACGATTATTATTCCCATAATATCCGTGATTCACTTGATAATGTTTTAATACTTGGTAAAATTGAGGGGCAGGCCTTACATTGCCACATTCACAGCAACATTCTGCCACACTTGCGGCACCCTTCAAGCAAAACTTGAGCCCGTAGGGTTCAAACCCGGAACTTTCTTGCTGTGAGGCGACAGTGCTAACCACTTTACTACACCGTGCCACCTAGTCTGCCAACTAAAGGTGTAGGCATAGCACTATTGCATGTGCATACTATAGAAAGTAACAGGTAAATGACATTTATGTTATGCAATTGCTCAGTGTTTTTTTTTTTTTTTTTTCTCCTGAGAGGCCAATCAGGCTGAATAACTCCATGATTGCTGCTTGCTTGGTCCCACCTTGCTATTCAGGGCCAGTCAGAAATGAGAAATTAGAAATGAGGTTTGCTTTTAAATCCATACAAGCACCTAAAACTATCTGGCTGCAAGCAATCGTGAATGGTTTTGTTGGTGCTCTTTAAGCGATTGCTGTTGAATTGTTTATTGTATCTTGGCTTGTCTTGTTTTGTTTTCTAAAATGTCGTGAAGTGAGTATATATGTTCCGAGCAAATATAAGAGAGTTCAGTCTGGTGCTGATTACACTGATTTGCTGCCTGACTGAACTACTATTTTACTCTGTGTGTAACTATCTGTCGAGCTCTCCAGCCATCTGTCTGCTGGAATGCAGAGTGGATTGTGAAGGGTTCTTGGCTAGTAGCTCGCTGATGGAAGTCTCGCTCGTGGTTCCACTGGAGGGAAAAAAAAAGGCCAAATTCTCATACAGTGCTGCATGAACCATGAATAATGGGCATTGATTTTCTGTCTCAAGCTCCTCCTTCTCTTTTTCACTTCTCTTCCCTTCCATTCGCTTTCCTGTCTTACACTAAACGCCAGTTAATTGTAGGTCTGCGGAGAATGTTGTTCTTGATCAAGTTGTTTTTTGACTTGGTGACCCCCAGATGCCCTCATGGCCTTCATATGTCAGGTGTCTTCTTTCACCTGTGAAGAAAGGAGCGTAGACCACCTACAGCGATGTCTGTTCAACATATCTGACTGCTCATGGCCGCAAAGCTGCTTCTTTTTTTTTTTTTGACATATGCTCTTTGTGCTCTGCAGGAGGTACCCCATACTGAGAAGATGCTCTTTTCCTAACACACTCTCGCTCGCATGCGTGCATTTCCTTCCGTCTTACTAGGCATGCATGAAAGGCCACAAACAACTAGACATACGGAGATAGACTGCTGTTATTTTTACCTAGATTCCTCATCTAGGCTTATGTGAAAATTTCTCCATGTTTGTTAATGAAGCTCAATGAATTCCAATGCGGAGTCGTCTTTCTGAGCAGACATTTGTTATTTGCGCACGTCTGTCTTTTAATCTTAGCAACTTTAGACGTGATCATTCCGTTGGGAAATTACAGCTCCTCTTCATCCAGGACATTAAAGGAAACCTTCTGTTTGTTAATTAACATCCAATCCGATAACAGAGATAGATTCGACAATACATAAAACCAATATCCTTTCTTTCCCCAGCCTCGCATTCTGAGAAACACGTTTTCAATTAAAAAGAGGAACTTGACTTCCTGACTTCCTCTTGATGTAGTGCCGCCTTCATTTTGGGAAAGCCATCAAGCTCATGCATGAACAGAGCTGATGAATTCACATTACACCGAGCCCATCACAGTCTCTGGATGAGCTCCGTGGCATAAGACAGCTTCCAAACAGAACAAAACACCATTAATAAACCTATTAAACACGAGGTATAAATAGTGCTGTTGTTTGGCTCGATTAATTCTGCCATGTAGAATGTGTCTGTGGAAACTTTTGTTGTTTGCTACTTAGTCAACTTTGTCAACTCTCTCTGACAATCAATGGACCGCGAGTTGGACTAGTTGTTGGTGTGTCTGCCTCTCAACCAGAACTTTGTGAGTTCTACTTGCAGTCAGGTCATACCAAAGACCATTATAAAAATGGTACCTACTGCCATCTGGCAGGGCATGCTGCAGTACAGATGTGAGTAGGGAGTCAAACTCTTGCAGTTACCAGAAGATGAGCCCCTCACTGTAACCCGAGCTGTACAATAGGCGAGAGGCCAGGGGCTATAGAAACGGAGATCAGCGCCACCCAATGCACCTCAAAAGATTGGTTAGTACTGGGATAGGAGACTGCCTGGGAAGACCAGGTCCTGGCACGGGAGGGACTTGACTTGAAAATCAGTACTGTTAACACATGTATTGTTCGACTTGAATTCCTTATGGCATGACTGAATCAACACCTTAGTGATGTGTCATGGAGCTGCTATTTAAGTAAACGTTCAATTCCTGAAATCCTAAATTACAGCAAAGTCTTGTGAGTTTGAATTCCAGGTCCAGACCAACATCCAAACCAGACCCAT
Source organism: Neoarius graeffei (assembly GCF_027579695.1). Classification (NCBI taxonomy): domain Eukaryota; kingdom Metazoa; phylum Chordata; class Actinopteri; order Siluriformes; family Ariidae; genus Neoarius; species Neoarius graeffei. The sequence goes on along the minus strand of NC_083570.1, from coordinate 84,280,264 downwards.
AAGGGGACAGATGTGTTCGCAGGTCAGACCCCCAGACCCTAGCAGCAGAATGTCTAAAACCATGCAGATACAGGTCAAGAGTTTCAGTTAACATAAACATCCCACATTAGAATAGGGGGATAAAATGGAGAAAAGTGAATTTACCCATTGCATTTCTGTTGGTGCCAGACAGGATAGTTTGAAGATTTTAGAAAATATTGATCTCCTGGGATTTTTTTGGGCACAACAATCTCAAGTCTTTACACAGAATTGTGTAGTGTGGAAATACCTTGGTGATGACAAGGTCAGAGGAGAATAGCTAGACTGGTTTAAACTGACTGGAAGGCTGTGGTTAACTCCAGAGGGAAACCGTCAGGGCCTTCAGAGAAGGCTCAAGCATATCAGCATTTCAAATGTTATATTTAATTGCTTTCATTCTTTCATAATTTCATTATAATTATTCTCTTCTAATTTGGCCTCATTTTCTATCCAATGTGCTTCAGAAATGAAAGGGTTACTGTCTTGAAAACATTAAAATCAAGTTATCCAATGAGATTTGTTTGTTTGTTGTGTCTAGGCTGAGAAGAGTTCAGAGCTGCTCACTCACTGGTTAGGACTTCATTGCCGGGACAGAAGGCCATGGCAGTGTATGTTTATATAGGAAGTGACAGATGAATTAACCAATCAGATTTTGATTTATAGTGGGAGGGGCCAAAAATGTATCGCCCTAGACGTTCTCGAAGGCCAACGTGAGCTTAAACACAAATCTGCGCTGTCAGCGCAGCAGTGAAGTCACCTTCCAGCCGGTGTAGCATTCATCAGTAGTGTTAGTGAATGCTAATAAAGCGGTCTAGCCAGTACTATCGAGAGCAAGTAGCACAGACTAACGACCGAGAAACTAAGATTTCTGTCTCCAGACTCTTCTTCCACGCTGCACGCTCGCTACAGTATTTTTCATTCAGACTTAAGTATTCATTTCCCTCTGGAATTTACTTAGTTACTTTTAAAATCAACATCTTCAACTACACACAATGGAGCTACCTGGCAGCCCGACGCTAATCCTTTGCAAAATCCTTTGCCCTGTTGTTGGTTTTTTTTGTGTGTCTGGCTAAGTTTTGGCTGAGCTGAAGTCCCAGCTCTAATAGTAACAGTTCACCACTGGTTAACTCGAATAGGCACTCTTTACAACCATCATGAGCAGAAAAGCATCTCGGAACACAAAACATGAAGAACAATGAGGCAGACTGAGCAGAAGACCACATCAGGTTCTACTCCTGTCAGCCAAGAACAGGAATAATCTGAGGCTGCATTGGGTACAGTCTCATGGAAATGGGACATATTGTATATTTTGTTTGTAAGGTCATCAGACTTTTTTTTTTTTTTAAACAAGCTTTATTTAAATGCTGTTGGTGTCAAAAGAGTGAACATGTGTTAATATTTAATACAAAACCAATTGTGACGTGGTAATTTCCTCACAATTTTGAAGAAAATTTCTTTTATCAGCATATTATGGATAACAAAAGCCTAGTGAATGGTATAATTTGGTGAAAACGATCTTCTACTAATCTAATACTTGCTTTTCAGTCTTACTAATTTCGGCATCCAGTCATTCCTCCTGAAGTGACTTTCAGACTTAAAGAATGAACTGTGGATTTTTTAAATCAAAGGTAATTGATTTGCATCAGCACTGTTCAGTATTTTAATTTAGGCCTATATGCAAAGCCATATGTGGCATTTTGCTCATGTAAAAGACAGAATCCCACAAAGACCCTTTTAGTAAACCAACTTGGACGTTTTTACAGGCGTGATGAAGTTTTCACATATTTTACAGACACAAACCTTTAGTAAACCAGGGTCTGGGTAATGATACAAAGGCCATGTTTATACAAGCTTGAGTTCATGCGACTAAAAGGATCATTCTTCCAGCTCTAGGAGCCTTCTGCCAAACATACAGTCTTCAAAGCTGCTTTTGGACTGTAATAAAACTCAAGACGTGGATTTTCCCCACAATGGTCTTGTGTTCACTTGATTGCATACACAGGGGGATTCTACTGAAGAAGAACGCATCTGGAAAAGTGAATTATAGGTCATAAACAGAACAAAAAAAAGAAACGAATGTTTCTGTTGTTCAAAACTAAAGGCTTTGGAAGTGCTACATCAGGTGGTGTAGTGGTTAGCACTGTTGCCTCACAGCAAGAAGGTCTGGGTTCGAGCCCTGTGGCCGGCGAGGGTCTTTCTGTGCGGAGTTTGCATGTTCTCCCCGTGTCCGCGTGGGTTTCCTCCGGGTGCTCCGGTTTCCCCCACAGTCCAAAGACATGCAGGTTAGGTTAACTGGTGACTCTAAATTGACCGTAGGTGTGAGTGTGAATGGTTGTCTGTGTCTATGTGTCAGCCCTGTGATGACCTGGCGACTTGTCCAGGGTGTACCCCGCCTTTCACCCGTAGTCAGCTGGGATAGGCGCCAGCTTGCCTGCGACCCTGTAGAACAGGATAAAGCGGCTACAGATAATGAGATGAGATGAGACTTCTACATTATCGAGTCAGTACAAAAACATTTTAGAGTTCCAAACATTTATTTTCCAGCACAAAATTAAATGTTACAGAAAAAAAATGTTTGTATCTGAGTAGTATATTACATAAGAGACCACTTTTCAGAGCTCAGCCTTTTTCTGATTGGGAGATAGAAGCTACGGTACATAAATAGAAAAAATAGCCCGCTCAGAATTACGTCGACGCCAGGATTTGAACCGACGTTGCAAAATCTGGTCCTTTCCTGAACAGCATGCTAGACTGCTCAGCCATGGAAGATTACATCATGAACTGAGATTATGTAATGTGGTGCTAACATAGTCAGTACGCAGTGGCGCCACACCACGACTGTGGAATTGCTACCTGAGACTGGCACGCCAATGACCATCTTACATTCTTAAATACACTCGAACTCGGTTAAACATACACATATAGACAGGCGCCTCTATAGGCTTCAGCCAAAGGCTGAGCCAACAAAAAGAAAACATAATGAAGGCTACTGGGTTTTGCTGCAGAATTAAGAAGTGTGACAGTCAAAGTGTCCAGAAGAACTGTGGCTCATTCTGCAAGATGCTCAGTAAAACCTACAGCTCAGTTCCTTATAAAACTGACTCACTGTACCTGAGACTGCTATTTTTTTTTTTTTTAAGCAAAGGGTCGTCTCACACCAAATATTAACTTTGATTTATTATGGCTTACTGCTGTTTATAGTATTTTTGTAATGTTGAAACATTTTCATTACTTTTAAGCCATTTTTGGTCGACAGAATTTGTTTAGATGTGTTTAAGACTTGCACTAAGACTGTAGTTCCATCAGTTGGGCTGGAACAAGAAGATCAGTCCACAACACCACCTCCAAATGTGTCCATTTGTCAGTATTTACTTTAATGATACATTGCTGCAATTTTTTTTTTGGGGGGGGTATGATATGATATGATATAATGGGGCATCTGAAAGGACAAAAATAAGACATGAAAGTTGGTAATGCCAATGCTACTTCATATCAGCAGATTGAAATGTGGCATAATGGACAGAATGGTATAATAATGCATGGATTTGCTTTGAAGTTGATGGATCTCTATGAGCTCTATATTAAACCTATCGTGCCCTTACTTTAATCTTAACCTGCTGATTCTCTTTGATGTTCAACATTTTATAGAGTTTCCTTTAAAAACAGGAAGGCAGGATTCACGTGGGTTCATGTGTGCACTGTGGTCACTGCTTGCTTAAAGGAACAGTCCACCGTACTTCCATAATGAAATATGTTCTTCTCTGAATTGAGACGAGCTGCTCCGTACCTCTCTGAGCTTTGTGCAACCTCCCAGTCAGTCAGACGCGCTGTTACTCCTGTTAGCAATGTAGCTAGGCTCAGCATGGCCAATGGTATTTTTTGGGGCTGTAGTTAGATGCGACCAAACTCTTCCGCGTTTTTCCTGTTTACATAGGTTTATATGACCAGTGACATGAAACAAAGTTCAGTTACACAAATTGAAATGTGGCGATTTTCTATGCTATGGAAAGTCCGCACTATAATGACAGGCGTACTAACACCTTCTGCGCACTTCGACAGCGCATTGATACCTTCACTCCTCTTCGGGCATGGCCAGGCGGGCGAATGCCCTGGTCTGTCTGCCCTGTCTTAAAAAAAAATGGTACAACTCGAGCCCCATGGTAAAATTGGGACTTTGTCATTTTTCCGCATGAGGCCCATGGTAAAACCACACTTCCAGGAGGGGCTGCCGTCTGCCTCCCAAGCCGGCCGAGAGCGCTCCTCGTCGGGCACGGCCAGGCGGGCGAATGCCCTGGTCCGTCCGCCCTGTCTAAAAAAAAAAAAAAAAATAGTACAACTCCGAGTGAAGGTATCAATGCGCTGTCGAAGCGCGCAGAAGGTGTTAGTATGCCTGTCATTATAGTGCGGACTTTCCATAGCATAGAAAATCGCCACGTTTCAATTTGTGTAACTGAACTTTGTTTCATATCACTGGTCATATAAACCTATGTAAACAGGAAAAACGTGGAAGAGTTTGGTCGCATCTAACTACAGCCCCCAAAAATACCATTGGCCATGCTGAGCCTAGCTACATTGCTAACAGGGGTGACAGCGCGTCTGACTGACTGGGAGGTCGCACAAAGCTCGGAGAGGTACGGATCAGCTCGTCTCAATTCAGAGAAGAACATATTTCATTATGGAAGTACGGTGGACTGTTCCTTTAAGTTTAGCACAACTAGTTCTCTTCAACAGATAATAATTAGCATCATGTTGTTGTATAAGCCCCGTCATTGACTGGCAACCTGTCCAGAGTGTACCCCATCTCTAGCCCAGAGTCATTGAGGATTAGCACCAGCTCACCCGCAATAGATAAGCGGTTTGGAGAATGAATGTTCTTGTACATACACACTAGATGGCAAAAAAAAATCCTGTGCACACCACAAATAATTTCATTGATGCTTTTGTGGCTGAACAAGCACAAATCCCAACAGCCACATTCTGAAATCTAGTGGAAAGTTTTCACAAGAGAGTGGAGGTTATGATAACGGAAAAGGGGAGACCAACTCCTTGTAAAAATCTTAGCCGTATAGATGTACATAGATAATCAGTGATTTCACAATGTCTGTATGTTAATTGGAAGATGTGGAAAAATGGAACTCGAAACTCATCTCATCTCATTATCTCTAGTCGCTTTATCCTGTTCTACAGGGTCGCAGGCAAGCTGGAGCCTATCCCAGCTGACTACGGGTGAAAGGCGGGGTACACCCTGGACAAGTCGCCAGGTCATCACAGGGCTGACACATAGACACAGACAACCATTCACACTCACATTCACACCTACAGTCAATTTAGAGTCACCAGTTAACCTAACCTGCATGTCTTTGGACTGTGAGGGAAACCGGAGCACCCGGAGGAAACCCACGCGGACATGGGGAGAACATGCAAACTCCGCACAGAAAGGCCCTCGCCGGCCACGGGGCTCGAACCCAGGACCTTCTTGCTGTAAGGCGACAGCGCTAACCACTACACCACCGTGCCGCCCGGAACTCGAAACTATTATTATTATTATTATTATTATCATCTCATCCGGTCAACAGGCGATGAGCTTATGTTTTCATGTGATGTCCGTTGTCCGTCCGGCGTCATCCACATTTCACGAAAATCGCTTCTTCTCTCTCAATTCTTCACCGATTTTTATTCTTTTTGGCAGGGAGGTAGGTCTGCCTGGGGTATATATAGCGTCTACCCAAATTTGCATAATTGCAATTAATAATGGCGATATGGAGTAATTAAGCCCTAATGAGCAGTTTCCATACAAATCGCTTCTTCTCCCTCAATTCTTCACCGATTTTTATTCTTTTTGGCAGGGAGGTAGGTCTGCCTGGGGTATATATAGCTTCTACCCAGATTTGCATAATTGCAATTAATAATGGCGATATGGAGTAATTAAGCCCTAACGAGCAATTTCCATACAAATCGCTTCTTCTCCCTCAATTCTTCACCGATTTTAATTTTTTTTGGCATGAAAGTAGGGGTACCTAGGGTGCATATAACTTCTACCCAGATTTGCTTAATTACAGTTATTAATGAAGTTATGGACTAATTAATCCTTAATGAGCAATTCGACAAAAATAGCTTTTTCCTGTCAATTCCTCACCATTTTGGATTCTTTCTGGCAAATAGGTCAGTATTCCTAGGGTGTATATCAGTTCTATATATATAGCTTGTATATAGTGTATATAGCTTGCAATGTTTATTGCGCAAGGTGGCCCACTTTAAATTGTTCCTTCTGGACTAGACGGGGCCGGAGTGAGCTACGTTGTCATTGACTGTCTCGTTATTATTATTATTATTATTATTATTATTATTATTATTATATTTTTTGGGACCCAGGTGTTCTGACACATACATGAAGCCCAGCCCTGACACCATATATTCAAATCATCCCCTCATGAATTATGCAGGATTCTATAATGATGCATTCTTTTTGCTGACACAGGGTTGGGGACATTAAAAATAGATCTGAGTGCAGCAGGAGGGACAGGAGCCCTGCTGAGCTCTGTTTTGACGGCTGTTCCTGCCATCATGCCCACACTCAGTGCAAGCCCGAGATGCTCAACATTGCGTCTTGCTGGAGGACATTTTTATGACAAGTCTCATCTTGCTGCTTCTGATGTTAAATAGACGGACGGAAGAAAGTCCGCCTTGACATCTAGACGACACTGGGTTCATCAGATTTAATTCAAACGATCAGATTAGTCGGTGCTTTAAGACCTGCGGTATGCACTAGAAAAGGGACTTGAGTTGAGATTTTGGGCATTTGTAAAAGGAAACATTCGAAAGTTTTGTGGGCTGCTCTCTGAGTCCTCCAGCAGTGTTTCTTTTCTTGTTCAGTATGGACATCCTGTGTGGCTTCTGTAGCTCACAACTAGCTAGGAGGCTTGTATTCGCTTTCCCCCAGTTGAGTTAATCAAATTTTAAGGTGGTGTGTGCATACATTTGAATGTCAATGAGAGACTCCTGACAGTGTTGGCTACATGCATAGACAGGCAAATGTTTATTGGTGACTAGATTTCCACTATAGCATGCGACAAACGGTGCCACCTACTGCCAAACAGGCCCTCTCTCTTGGGCGTCTCTTAAGGGAAAACTCTGTCTCTGTCTGTTGCTTGGGTAAAACAACCTGCAGGAATTGTAGAAGAAGGTGGGAGAGGGAGCTACAGTGATGTAGAGGGAAAGGGTAGCAGAATGAAAGTGTGGATGATTACAAATCATTCTACTCTTTTTTCCTTTTCCAAATACTGTCATCTGTGTGTGTGTCTTCCATGCTTTTAACTGAAAAAGTATCACATTTTTAGATACCACTCAAAATCATCCATCCATTATCCATAACTGCTTATCCTGTGCAGGGTTGTGGGAAAGCTGGAGCCTATCCCAGCTAACTATAGGTGAGAGGCGGGGTACACCCTGGACAAGTCACCAGGTCATCACAGGGCTAACACATAGAGACGAACAACCATTCACACTCACGGTTAATTTAGAGCCACCAATTAGCCTAACCTGCACGTCTTTGGACTGTGAGGGAAACCGGAGCACCCGGAGGAAACCCATGCATACATGGGGAGAACATGCAAACTCCACACAGAAAGGCCCTCGTCGGCCTCTGGGCTCGAACCCAGGACCTTCTTGCTGTGAGGTGATAATGCTAACCACTACACCACTGTGCCGCCTTACTCAAAATCATGTATTACCAATTTTGGTGCAGTAAAACACAACTAGACTGGCTAACTAAAGCTAACTATAATTTAGCCACATCAGCTAACTAAATAAACTATGATGATATATCATGTTGTATTATCAGACCATCTTCAAAGACTGTTAAGTAAATGTTCATTCATTCATCTTCAGTAACAGATTTCTCTTGGTCAGGGTTGGCCTTGATCCAGAGTCTGTCCCAGGAACACTGGGTGAGATGCAGGAATACATCCTTTATAGGTTACTGATCCATCATGGAGCACTTGCGGCAGTCCACCTTCTCGCAGGTGAAAGGAAACTTGGAGGAGCCAAAGGACATCCACATGGGCACAGGGAGAACGTGTGAAGCTCCACACAGTAACCCGAAGTAACAATTCTGCTTAGTCACCAGAGATTAGTCCACAATGTTCTTTGAAACCTGGTCTGGTGAACATACTTTAAAAGGGGCATATGTTGAAAAACTCACTTTTTCAGTGCTTGTCCACGTACATTTAGGTACCTTATCTGGCATGCCTACCAACCCACAAACCGAGACCGAGTCAGTTTATTTTGGGCTTCCTGTTTCAGAAAACATGAGCTTCAACAAGCCGTTCAGATTTGGCTCCTCTTTCTATGTCAGAAGTGGAGCTCATTAGAATTATCCCGCCCCCTCATTTGAGTATCTCCACTCATGGCTTGAGAACTGCCTTGGCGAAATAATATTCATGAGGAAACTGCTACCTGATTGGCCAGCATAAGAGGGGGGTGGGGTGAGCAGTGGCTTGTTTATCGTTTAAAGGAACAGGCACTCAGATCAGCCATTTAGAACAGGGCTGTTTAGACAGGGTGAGAAGGGAGCTGTGGTGATTTATCCTTATGCTGTTTTGACCAAAGCATGTCACAGACATTTCATTAAGACCTCAAGGAATTGTGTCAACTTGTGGAAAAGGGATATAACGTCACCTTTAAGAAAGCTAGCCCTCTGAGTTAACCAAAATGAGGTACATCTGCCTTACAAATCATCCATCCATCCATTATCCGTAACTGCTCATCTTGTGCAGGGTCGCAGGCAAGCTGGAGCCTATCCCAGCTGACTATGGGGGGGGGGAGGCAGGGTACACCCTGGACAAGTCACCAAGTCATCACAGGGCTGACACAGACAACCATTCACACTCACTGTCAATTTAGAGCCACCAATTAGCCTTACCTGTGGGGGAAACCAGAGCACCTGGAGGAAACCCACGCAGACACTGGGAGAACATGCAAACTCCACACAGACAGGCCCCCATCAGCCACTGGGCTCAAACCCAGAACCTTCTTGCTGTGAGGCAACAGTGCTAACCACTACACCACCGTGCTGCCCCCTTACAAATCAGACACTCCTAAAATGTTGCCTACCTAGGAAGTAACACATTCTATTTCCTCCCTGGCTCTCTGGAGGCAAATGAAGGGTTAAAGAGCAAATCCATAAAACACTCCAGACCTCCTCAGGCACTGATTTACGAAGTCATATTCAGGCAGTTGCTTTAACCTTTGACACTTCTATAAAGGGTAGGTGTCTGTGTTGGGAGCTTCTGATGAAGGCAGCCAGACGGTATGTCAGTGTGTGCTAGTGTATGAATGTGGGCGTGTGTGTTTGCGATGTGTTCCTGGTGGAAGCAGGCAGCAGATGTTTGCCTCGGTACAGATTAGGGCAGACGGCCCTGGTGGCTCCCTGGCATCAGTTGGCGCGGTTGTGTAACTGTGGTGACAGCAGCAGCATAATTGAGTCACTGAGGACATGACATGCCTATGCTATCACTTCCTCACTCATCACTAATGTGGCCTAATCGCTGTGGCCTTGTTACACAAAAAAAACGAACTCCAATTCATCATCTCAAGTGACTGATGAGCATCCTGAGATCAACCATGTTTCTTATTATTCGAAGTGACATTATGAGCATGCCTGTAGAAATTCTCCTGAAACCTGTTTAAACTCATAATTATGAGGACGATGGATGATATTTTCATCATTTATATTCATTATTTTCTCATTCTGCCCTGGTGTGGACTTCATCAGCTTGTTTAAGTGTATGCACATGGCATTTCAAGTCAATTCAGTTCAACTCAGTTTTATTTCTATCGCACTTTTAAAAAATACACATTGTTCCAAAGCTGAAATCCAGATATAGATTTAGATCCCAAATGAGCAAGCCATAAGAAAAACTTCCTGAAATGATCTGAGGAAGAATCCTTGAGAGGAACCCATTCTCTTCTGGATGACACCGGATAGTGGGATTATAAATCACTATTCTTGTACAATTGTATATTACATTAGTCAAAACATGATGTCATTACGTTTACACCAACAGTTCTTAGGTATAAGTCTACAGTTTCCAGCGGAATCACTGAAGCATGGGTGAGTCTTTGAAATAAACTGTTTTTGGAAAGTGTAGATGTCGAGTAAATCCATGTAAGACTGTCCATAGCAGCAGAAAGCAAACATGGAGCACAGGATGAATCAGACAAGACCATTTCCCTTCTGCTGTTTGCCATCTGCATGAAAACGAGTTTAGCCGAGTGCACGCTACATAACTTTCCAAATCTCGGAATCACTGAACCGCTGAACACTACATGACTTTAATCACTACGATCTATACGAGCACTACATGAGCAATCACAGATTAAGCTCACACACAACACAACTTTTCACCTAGAGAGATCTGCACCGTGGCACATCTAATCCCCAAATCCCTCTTTCTCACAAAAATAAATGCAAGAACTGTGGCTGTGGTGGTTATTTCTGCTCTATTTTGTATGGAAAGAGAAGTTTAAAAAAAAAAGAAAATGTAAAGAAAGGATTGGTCACGGAGACAAGGGCAGTGTGGTTGTCTGTTCTGCAAAGAGAACGGAAGGTATAGTGGAAAAAAAAAACAACAGTTGTTTTTATACTATGCCACACCAGGAACCATGTCGACTATGTTTTCATTTTTGCTGTTCCGAACAATCATTTAGGTATGACATGCAAATCATTTAATACAGAAGGGTTATTATTATTGTGCTTACAACCCCAATTCCAAAAAAGTTGGGACGCTGTGTAAACTGTAAATAAAAACAGGATGCAGGGGGCGTCGTGGCTCAGGTGGTTAAGGCGCCATACCATGAATGCGGGCGACCCGGGTTCGATTCCGGCCCGAGGTCATTTCCCGATCCCTTCCCGTCTCTCTCTCTCCCGCTCATTTCCTGTCTCTACACTGTCCTATCCAATAAAGGTGCAAAAAGCCCAAAAAAATATCTTTAAAAAACAAAAAAACAAAAACAGGATGCAGTAATTTGCAAATCATGGAAACCTGATATTTAATTGAAAATAGTACAAAGACAACATATTAAATGTTGAAACTGAGAAATTTTGTGGGTTTTTTTTAAATATAAGCTAATTTTGAATTTGATGTCAGCAACACGTTTCAAAAAGTTGGGACAGGGGCATGTTTACCATTGTGTTGCATCACCTCTAGTTTAAACAACACACTGTAAACATTTGGGAACTGAGGAGAACAATTGCTGTAGTTTTGAAAGAGAAATGTTGTCCCATTCTTGCCTGATATGCAGTTTCAGTTGCTCAACAGTTCGGGGTGTCCTTTGTCATATTTTGTACTTCATAATGCTCCAAATGTCTGGATTGCAGGCAGGCCAGTTTAGCACCCAGACTCCTTTACTACAGAGCCATGCAGTTGTAATATGTGCAGAAAGCGGTTCGGCATTGTCTTGCTGAAAGAAGGAAGGCCTTCCCTGAAAAAGATTTTGTCTGGATAGCGGTATATTGCTCTGAAACGTGTATATATCATTCAGCATTAATGATGCCTTCCCAGATGTACAAGCTACCCATGTCATGTGCACTAATGCACCCTCATACCATCACAGATGCTGGCTTTGGAACTGTGCACTGATAACAAGCCGGATGGTCCCTCTCCTCTTTAGCCTGGAGGATGTGGTGTACATGATTTCTAAAAAGAATTTCTACTTTTTGATTCGTCAGACCTCGGGACAATTTTCCACTTCGCCTCAGTCCATCGTAAAAGAGCTCGGGCCCAGAGAAGGTGGCTCTGGATATTGTTTATATCTGGTTTTAACTTGCATTTGAGATGCAGTAATGAACTGTTTTCAGAGATTATAGTTTTCTGAAGTGTCCCTGAGCCCATACAGTGATTTCCACTACAGACATGTGTCTGCTTTTAATGCAGTGTCGCCTGAGGGCCTGAAGATCATAGGCATCCAGTGTCAGTGTTCAGCCTTGTCTCTTGCATACAGAGATTTCTCCAGATTCTCTGAATCTTTTAATGATATTATGTACCATAGATGATGTGATCCACAAATTCTTTGCAATTTTACATTGAGGAATGTTATTCTTAAATTGTTGCACTGTTTGCCCACGCAGTCTTTCATAGAGCAGTGAATCCCTCCCCATCTTTACTTTTGAGAGACTCCGCCTCTCTGGGATGCTCTTTTTATACACAATCATGTTACTGACCTGTTGCCAATTAACCAAATTAGTTTTTGTTGTTGTTGTTGTTTAGCAACACAACTTTTTTCAGTCTTTTGTTGCCCTGTCCCAACTTTTCTGAAACGTGTTGCTGACATCAAATTCAAAACGAGCATATATTTTTCAAAAAACAATAAAGTTTCTGTTTCAACATTTGAAATGTTGTCTTTGTACTATTTTCAATGAAATACAGGGTTTCCATGATTTTGCAAATCTGCACATTCTGGCTTTATTTATGTTTTACACAGCGTCCCAACTGTTTTTGGAATCGGGGTTGTACATTTTGAACTTGATTCCTAGTATCCACTGTAAAGAGGCAATAAATGTGCAATTAGTTTGGAACGAGTTCTCAAGTTCATAATCCAGAATAAGAACATGGTTAGTCACTATGCCAGTTTTATGTGGTTGCGCCATGACTAAGTTGTGCGAACACTCTCGTCTTGACTTGCTGCTGTATCTTCGAGGCGCCTGTGTGCGTCACAAACATTGCAGCCCTCACCCCCAGCATCCATAACTCAAAGAGCAGTTCGAGCTTTTGAAGATGCCTGCTAGCAGCTCTTCTGTAGTGCACTACCCTGGATTCCTGCCTGCAGAGAGAGCTGCTGTTTTTTTGGGTTTCAGGGAAAATTTTGAAACTCCATGATTAAAGTTTAGGAGTTTATCACATCATCTGTGCTTTGGCATTGCATAACCACGTCTCCTCTAGAGAGACGTTACTGTGAAGATACGGATGAGAAAATTCTCACTGTATCTGAGACAAAAATGAATTGGGGAGTTGATCCAGAGAAAAAAAATGGAGGAGGGGGGAAGGTGTTGACTTTCTGAAGTGTTGCCATGAAAATGGAGTGAGGACTGAAACAATTTTATGTCACGCTCTCTCAAGGTTTGGCAGAAGGAGCTGCCTTTGGTTTATGGAGCTTTATTTCCTGCAGAGGAGATGATCTCTCTCTGATCTTTCCTCACCCCTCCTTTCTACTCTCATCAAAGATTTGATGAAGCTCTGTCACAGATTTGAGAGATAATATCAGTCTAAAAGCAAACATTTTGAGCAGTTTGTCTTGATGCAAATCAAATATCGTAACTTGGTTTATAGTGAAAACCGGCTTTGTTTTTTTTTGTTTTTTTTTAATGCCAAGGTTCCTGCTGAGCTTCTGTGTCTTGTTGATGTGTAACATCAGTGTCGTCTGCACATCAGTGAAATCACATGGATTAGCAGGTTGCACAGAACTAATGAGAATGATGTCGAAGCAGTTACTTGTAACTTGGCCTTATTTGTAGTTAAACACAGTGCTAATTTTTGCACAGTTACTTACACACACACACACACACACACACACACACACACACACACACACACACGTATGTAAAAATATTATTCCAGCCAAAGCATTAAAAACATCCCAGACACAAGGAATGAAATGATTTCAGTTAACAATATCCATTTTTCATTTTTTTGGAACTTTACTGGAACAATTAAATAATATTGGCTGGCACTGAGTGGTCTATCAGATATATTCCATTCAGCTAGCATGATATTGAGTGAGTCAAAGACAAGATTACATTATTATTATTATTATACATCAGGCTTGTAGTACTTGAGTCCAACTCGTGGCTTAATTTTAAGGACTCATGATTCAACGTGGACTTGAGCACTGATGACTTGGACTCGGACTCGTGCATTAACTGCATTCGGACTCGTAAATTGGAGACGAGGACTTGGATTTTTTTTCTTTATTTTTTTGTAACATGCCATAATAATTCATCTCATCTCATTATCTCTAGCCGCTTTATCCTTCTACAGGGTCGCAGGCAAGCTGGAGCCTATCCCAGCTGACTATGGGTGAAAGGCGGGGTACACCCTGGATAAGTCGCCAGGTCATCACAGGGCTGACACATAGACACAGACAACCATTCACACTCACATTCACACCTACGCTCAATTTAGAGTCACCAGTTAACCTAACCTGCATGTCTTTGGACTGTGGGGGAAACCGGAGCACCCGGAGGAAACCCACGCAGACACGGGGAAAACATGCAAACTCCACACAGAAAGGCCCTCGCCGGCCACAGGGCTCGAACCCAGGACCTTCTTGCTGTGAGGCGACAGCGCTAACCACTACACCACCGTGCCGCCGCCATAATAATTAGCATAAGATATTTATATCCACATTAATATTTGTACTAATTTTGTACAAAAGTGTCACACCTGCACATCTTGGCTCGTGCATCAGTTAGACTCTCGGGTGCGCTCCGGACAGTGCGCTCACAAAGCGAACTCTCGCATACGCGCCGTAAACAACTCACACCTGCACAGGATTAATGCGCAATCAGCGCGCTGATATATTAAAAACTGTGAAAACACACTTACTTTGTGAAGTATTGAGTTGCGTTGCTGATACATTACTGAGCCTTATTTCCTTGTTTGCTTTCCTGATCCCTGATTTCCTGTTTCTCGTCTTTGGTTCTGTCGAGTCTATGATAGCCTGTTTGTGCCTTGCTTGACCTATCACCTGTTTCACTGTCTTATGATTTTGCCTGCCGTTCTGGATTGTTTACAGTCTTCACTTGTATTAATAAACACACATTCTGCACTTACATGCATCTCCCAACCATCTCTGACAGAATATTTCACACTCCCTGATAAAGAGAAGCACATTCACCTGTTCATACGTCATGTTCAGGAACAAACTAATGTTAATGGTGCTAAAACAGCCACCGTCAAATGGTGCGGTTGGAGTGTTGTTCTCAGACTCGATTCGGATCAATGGTGGACTCGACTCAAATTTTTTTTTTAATGACTTGGACTTGACTCGGACTTGAACACTGGGGACTCGCGCCTTGAGGTTCAGTGACTCGACTACAACACTGTTATACATACACATTCCTTTTGGGTGTTCAGTGCGTCTTTCTCTTTCAGAATTCTGTCAAAATCTTCTGAAGCAAACCTGGTGGCCATGTTTGTTTACAAATTGTCCCGGTTGCTCACGAGCATGGAAGTTTTACGTTTCCAATGTGTGATGTCATATTGTTTTGACAGCCATGCAACATCGTAAACCATATTCAACGCTCGTTCTCCATTGGGTAGAGCGGTGTAATACACGTAGGATAAGCGATATGCTAACAATATCGCATGCTATCAAACCAAATGAATGAAACCCGCTAGAAGGGAATATAATGTTTTTATTCCATCGAAAAAGTGTCCTGCATGTCTGATAATATAAAATGCACTACAATGTGAATCAGTTAAAGTAGAGATATATAAGCGTTAAAGAAAGGGAGAACATGACACCAAAGGCATCAATGGGAATGCGTCCACTTTCCAATAAGTCTAACTGGCCTTTTTAAATTTTTTTTTTTTTTACTCATTTGTATGCAGATCCCCTTAAAATATGTGTAAACAGAAGAAAAAAAATCCCTCTTTAACCTTGCTGTGACTTTGACCCTCTTTGGATCAGTTACAAAATCTAATCAGTTCATAGGGTGGCAGTGTGGCTCAGTAGGTCGTGTTATCACCTCACAGCCCCGGGATCCTCAGTTCTCCCTCATTATTCAAAGAAAATCTGAACTTTTTGGAATGTAACAAATGCAGAAAATAAATAAATAATAGTAAAAATAGGTACCCTATGGGTACATGTGGCTACCGCTTAAAAATAAAATTGTTTTCTGATACCATGTCCATACAGTAAATATAGCATATATATATTTACTCTATGAGGCAGCAGCCACAAAATGAAGCGTAACCCAAAAATGACCAATTTAAAAATCACAGAAGTAAAATATACCAAGCGCCTGTACTTTATATTATTCTACTCTTACCTCTTACAGTTTTCGAAGCTGAAACCTTCGAACCGAGGCTGACATACACACGCTGTCGCCATGACCCAAACTCTTATTTCCCGGAAATGGCCCGGCGCTAGAGCTCAGTGGAACACGCTTTCCCTCTGTAATAAGCATAAACATGTCTAAAAGTGATTTCTTTAGTCTAGTCCATTTATTTTGAATTCTGAACTGAATTGTATACACTTACCGGACATTTTAATCGGAGCACATGTATGCGTGTGCGCAATGCACACGCATACATGTTACACTCATTCTTACATTCTTACAACACAATGACATCTTGGCTACAGCCTCTGTGTGAGGCAGTAGCCACACAAAAAAAAAGTAAATCAAATAAAATATTATTAGGTGGCTACTTTTTTATTATTATTATTATTATTATTATTATTATTATCAACTATAATCTACAGTTCACTAGCTTTCCCAGTCACATGAGATAAGCTTGTCAGAAACCTCGATAGGGTATCTGGTTGAAAACGATTATGAGCTGTGAGTGATGTAGCTGAGGTTGAGGGACTGTACAAGTTCAGGTGCTGTATAAACTTATGTTGTGTTCTTTTTTCTGTAGCCCTGTTTTTTTTTTCCCTTTCAGTGTTTCTGGGTGCAAAGGGATTCCTTCCATTCTAGACTTTGTGCACTTCTGGCTTAAATTCAAATACAGATAGAGATTTGAATATCTGGAGCCCTGGTGTCCTATCCAGAGTGTATTCCCACTTCATGCCCAGTGTACTCAGGATGCGCTCCAGATCCACTGAGACCCTGACCAGAAAACGCAATTACTGATGATGACTGAAAGAATAATAAAAAGTAAAGATGTAATTTTGTAATTAAAAAAAAACAACTGTGTATAATTCCTTTTTGATGAACCATAATGTATTACACTGATGAAAAATACCAAAAGAGGGAAAAAGTCAAATTGAGTATATGAGTCTCTTCTTCCTAATACTGTCTCTTCTTAGTTCGTTGCTGTTGGATGATCTGGAGTTGTTTCCTCACAGTGCTAGGAAGTGTGTGTGTGTGTGTGTGTGTGTGTGTGTGTGTGTTAGATTGATGAGCTGCTCTCTCATGGATTTGTTGAGCTTGTCTATTCTGGACTCTATCACAAAAGCTCGAACTCCTCACATTTGCTGGCCGGCTTTGAGATGATGCCCAAGAACCTGAACTTTGGATTTTATCCGTGAAGCAGTAAAACCTCCTGCTCGTTTTTTTTTTTAAAGGAGAGAAATGAAGGGAAAAAACCCAAAAAGGAAATCCTGCTACACATAACAGTTTTATATTTATTCAGTATGTATCTAACCAGGCCAGTGTGTAAGTTTTTCTCATCAAAACGTCACAGTAGACCTATGGTTAGTTTATCAAGGGAGTATTTTTTTAAAATGCACGTCTGGGGTTTTTAAATTACTTTTGTGTTCTTGCTTCTAGGAAACTGAAATCAGCATGAATTGGTTTCAAAATGTTTGTTCAGCAAACTGTTGCAATCAGCTCACTGCAGTTTACTGTACCGGTATGTGCTGTCATACATTTTCTCTCTCTCGCCACTTTCTTAATCACTGTGTCCCCATTCTGTACCTCAACACTAAATCCACAGTGGCATTTCAGAACAGCAGTTAGTGTTTTTTGAGTCTCTTGTTCCTCACACTGTAGTTAAACTGATACACAGTTTTAGGTCAAACTATCCCGTTCTTACAGACCCTCCATCCACATACACACTACTGGAACGTAGTCTTGTAAGGATTACTCTCGCTATATAGTCATTAATCATCTGTGGGTTTGAAGGCAAAAGCCTGGAGACCTGTGCAGACAGGGGTCACCTCTAAATGAACTCCACAGCCTGCAGGAACCAGGCCTTTCTCATAATGAATATATTGCTGTGGACTGGAGAGCTTTTGATGCTATCGATTAGGGAGGGGAGTGAAAGTGAAGGATTAGGCAGCCGAAGTCTGTTTGGCATCACTGCTGTGGAGGGATATAGTGAAGTGTGGAGATGGAGGAAGCCCTCCGTTTATCTAGCTTATGAGAACTTGGGCGGAGGGGCGGACTGAGCCTGCTGGTGCGCCTCTCTTTTTTTTTTTTTTTTTTTTTAACCCCGCCGACAGTAGTCGGAGGGGTTATTATTTTCACCTGTGTCAGTCTGTGTGTGTGTGTGTATCTGTCTGTCTGTCTGTCTGTCTGTCTGTGTGTGTGTCTGCAAGATATCTCAAGAACCAATGGATCGATTTGGACCAAATTTTGTACGTGTTGCCAATCACCCAGGAAGGAAACCATTAAATTTTGGAGGCCAAAGGTCAAGGTCATGGCAGAACTTCGAAATTTTCGCCCAATGTATTTTAATAGGGAAAAGGTGGGGTTTGCACTCGTTAGAGTGTCCCTGTCTAGTTTTTTTTTAAGAAATATGTTTATTGGTGGGCGGCACGGTGGTGTAGTGGTTAGCGCTGTCGCCTCACAGCAAGAAGGTCCTGGGTTCGAGCCCTGGGGCCGGCGAGGGCCTTTCTGTGTGGAGTTTGCATGTTCTCCCCGTGTCCGCGTGGGTTTCCTCCGGGTGCTCCGGTTTCCCCCACAGTCCAAAGACATGCAGGTTAGGTTAACTGGTGACTCTAAATTGACCGTAGGTGTGAATGTGAGTGTGAATGGTTGTCTGTGTCTATGTGTCAGCCCTGTGATGACCTGGCGACTTGTCCAGGGTGTACCCCGCCTTTCGCCCGTGGTCAGCTGGGATAGGCTCCAGCTTGCCTGCGACCCTGTAGAAGGATAAAGCGGCTAGAGATAATGAGATGAGATGTTTATTGGGTTTCACTTTAGAAAAGACACACAAACATAAACATAACGCACAACCACAACAACACGGCTCAGCTACATGCACAAAACAATAATTATTGCAAAAACATAGTTATGAGAGTTACACAGCATCAAGCAATTTCCTATTACCTTTCAAAAAATCCTTGTAACATAATATCAGACACATCCGGGTCTAAAAAATTCAGATATGGTTCCCAAACCTTAAAGAACTGGTTTGACTTTGAGTGTATTACACATGTAAGATATTCTGGAGGTACCATGCCAGACAATACATCATGCCAACCCTTAATAGTAGGCACCTTATCACTGATCCATTGCAATAGAATATTTTTTCTAGCTGCGTATGTTAGAATACAGTAAAGTCTCTGATTCCTTGACATCACAAATCTGCCTGGAAGACCCATAATAAGAGACATAGGTTCCATTTCTACCCTCACACCCAGTATCTTTTCCATTTCTGTTACAACATCTGACCAATAGCGCTGCAGTTTATGACATGACCATAGGCAATGAGTTAAAGTACCAATCTCTGTTTTACATTTGAGGCACATTGGTGACAAAGTGTGATTAAACATATGTCTGCGGGTAGGAGATATGTGCATTCTATGTAAAATCTTGAACTGTATTGATTTAGCCCGGTTACAAACTGAAATTGCTTTAGCATAGGTCCACATATCATGTGCCTCTCTTTTTAAAGTTATCTGTGGTTGGTAGAAGAGAGCAACTGGACTTGCTTGAAAAGTCTTGAAGACGTTTCGCCTCTCGTCCGAAAGGCATCATCAGTTCTGTCTCTGTTCAGTGATGGTCGTTCCAGGCTGACAAAATTGAACGATCCTCTCTGGCTAAGATGTCTGCCAGTTTTCTGGAAGTCCTCTCATACTCCCGCACTAGTCGAAGGGAACTCATCCCAAAGTGTGTAGAAACATATCTGTGAAGATACTCAGTCGTCCAGGTACATAGTAATCTGTGGTTGGTAGAAGAGAGCAACTGGACTTGCTTGAAAAGTCTTGAAGACGTTTCGCCTCTCGTCCGAAAGGCAACATATAAAATAAAAATAAAAATATCTTCACAGATATGTTTCTACACACTTTGGGATGAGTTCCCTTCGACTAGTGCGGGAGTATGAGAGGACTTCCAGAAAACTGGCAGACATCTTAGCCAGAGAGGATCGTTCAATTTTGTCAGCCTGGAATGACCATCACTGAACAGAGACAGACAGAACTGATGATGCCTTTCGGACGAGAGGCGAAACGTCTTCAAGACTTTTCAAGCAAGTCCAGTTGCTCTCTTCTACCAACCACAGATTACTATGTACCTGGACGACTGAGTATCTTCACAGATATCTTTTTAAAGTTTTGTTTTTTTCATCAGGACATCTGGAGTGACCTTAAAAAAAAAAAAAAGCTTAATTTGTCTGAAATAACTTTTTTGAATATATAAATGACTTGTATACAGTCAGGGAAGCTATACAATAAATGCAAGATTGACATAATTGTGACATGTATGTCATTTTGCTCTTCAGCTCACCCCACAGGTTCTCAATGGGGTTCAGTGGACTGAGATGGCCAGGGCAGAAGCTTGAATCTGTGGGCAGCGAACCATTTTTGTCTTGATTTGGACAAATGCTTTGGATGACAAATAATTTGGATCAATTTATTTATTGATCATTGTCCTGCTGGAAGACCCAGTGACGACCCAGTTTTAGTTTTTAAAATGTCCTGGTATTTCATGGAGTCCATGATGCCATGGAACCGAACAAGGGTTCCGGGACCTTTGGAGGAAAAACAGCCTCAAATCATCACAGTACTTCCAACATATTTTACAGCTGGGATCGGGTTCTTTTCATTATAGTCGTCCTTCTTTTTACACCAAACTCACCTTGAGTGTTTATTGCCAAAATTTTTCTCATTTTCAGTCAGTGTGAGATGAAGCTACTTCACAAAAAGGTGGATTTTTTTTTCTAACCCTTTTTTACTGCTTGTTACGAGGGGTGCCATTAATTGTGCAGGGCACTGTAAATGTCATGGGTATCAAATGTGTGCGCATATATATATAATATATTGTGTGTGTGTGTGTGTGTGTGTATTTTATAGATACATAAACATTCAAATAGTGCAAATATTTCAGATGATCTTATGAAGATGTATTTGTTGTAGCATCTTGATCATTTTCGGTTCTTGTCATTTTAGCATTCATGATCTGTGTCTCTTGTTTACCATGTGTATTTTCCACAGTCGTGCCACGCTTGTGAGCATCGGCGATTAAAAACCGAGTGATGTTTATTCAAATTTTTTTTTTATCTGTGCTTCTGAATTTCTTCTCCCCTGACTATTCGCTGTCAGGGTCAGAGAAGAGGGAAGATGCACAGAGATCTGAGCTCACGCTTCTGTAATGTTTGTGTTCTCAATAACAAGATGGTCAAAAACAAAATGTAAATTTAAAGTGCCTGAAGCTGATAGTAATACCAATACATCATTATTCCCTTAATTAACACGTACGGTAAATGGTCCTTTAGTTGAAGCACAGTGCTCGAGTCACTCCAGGTTAAGAGTTTTACTCAAGGACACAGCAGCAGGGTGTAGTGGAAGTGAAGGTGGTGATGTCAGCAGCCGGTCTTACCGTGCTTCAAATCCCTCAGTGCCCTAAGGTTCTTAGCCTTGGAATTGTCTCACACTGTGCTGAGCAGCTCTTTTAGGCCAGTCTGTCTCAGCAGGAGAAGGACACACTCAGCCAGATCAGTCATGCAGTCCGATTCCTCCATGCTGTTCTGATCCTCTTTACTTCCTCGAACAGTGCACAGTAGTGTCTGAGTGAGTACGCCCCATATGGGTGTTAGTGTGTGTGTGAATGAGAATCCAAGTTTGTCCTATAGACGAGTTCACAAAGTCATATAGAAAACACAGTAATGGTTTCATGGGGACAGTTGCGTTTGGTTGGACATATGTCAAAATGCGGCACTTTTCATTTTGATAATGCTTCTTGAACAGATTGTCTGTTTGTTTTTGGTGAGCTATTGGCAGGCCAACAAATATGTTATTCCATGCAATCCAGTCGTACGTGAGCTGATAGCTGACGAGGCGCGTAGCACCGAGTTGCCTATAAGCCATGTATGACAAGATTGAGTGGAATAACTGTTTCCACATTCACTGGATTTTGAGAAACAGAGCATTTTTATTTTTTGCAAACTTGATAAATAAAAACTTTATACAAAACGTCTGACAAAATAATTTCCGCTTAGAATGTAAACAAACTGGCGAAATGACAGTTTTTGACTCTTGCGTCTTTGGAGACGGTCTTAGCAGCTGCTTGCAGATGCACGACAAGCACGTTCATGACTGATTCTGCCGATGTTGGAGAGGCACAGACGATTGCATTTGTGGCAGGGGAAGATCGGTCCATCGGGCATGGAGGATGATGACGCTGTGTCTTTTCTGCGCTGTCGCTTTGCCTCGTGGTCACTGCGCTGCTGTCTCTCATATGCTGAGGCTCCCTTGTGGATTGCTGCCCTCCATCTGCTTCTGTCAGTGGCTATTTTCTCCCAAGTGTCAGGGTTTATCTGAAGGTTCTTCATGGTATCCTTGCAGACATCCTTGAAACAGAGTTTGGGACGTCCTCGATGTCGTTCACCTCCAGCCAGAGCGCCAAACAGGAGCTGCTTGGGGATGCGGGAGTCCTCCATCCACCTGACGTGACCCAGCCACCTCATCCGCCTTTTGCTCAGGATGGTTGCAATGGACAACTGGTGAGGCATCTCGAGCACTCGGGTGTTAGGTACTTGGTTCTGCCACTTGATGCCAAGGATTTTTCGGAGCCAGTGAAGGTGAAAGGTGTTGAGTTTTCGCTCCTGACCCTTAGTCCACATCTCTGATCCATACAGAAGGGTGCTCAGCACGCACGCATCATACACATGGATTTTTGTCTTGGTGGTGAGGTATTTGTTTTGCCAGACTCTCTTTGTTAGCCTGCCAAAGGAGGTGGCTGCTTTGCCTATTCTGCAGTTGATTTCCTCATCCAAGGAGACAGAGTTAGTGACGGTGGAGCCCAGATAACAGAACTTCTGGACAGTGTCAAGGGGCTTGTCATCAAGTCTTATTGGCTCTTGTGTGTCGTCAGGTGTGCCTTGATGGAGAACAACAGTTTTCTTCACACTCACAACCAGGGAGAAGGCCTTGCAGGTCTCGTTCAGGCTGTTGATCATCTCCTGAAGGGTGGTGGGGTTGTGAGCAACAAGTACAGCATCATCTGCAAGCAGCAGGTCATGCAGCGTTGTCTGTCGGATTTTGGTTTTAGCTTTGAGATGGGCGAGATTGAACAAAGAGCCATCAGTCTTCCAGTGTAGGAGCACACCCCCTTCAGAGTTCTGGAATGGTGTTTCTAGCAGTATGGCAAAGTAAATACCGAAGAGGGTAGGAGCCAGTACACACCCCTGTTTGACCCTGCTTCTAATTTCAAAGGCTTCTGATCGTACTCTGTCAAACTGGATTGTGGCTTTCATTCCATCGTGGAAGGAGGATATGAGCTTCAGTAGGGTTGGTGGGCATCCAACAGTTCTGAGAACTGTATACAATCCAGATCTGCTGACCATGTCGAACGCCTTGGTTAGGTCGACAAAGGCGATGTGGAGGGGTTTCTGTTGTTCACGGCACTTCTCTTGCAGTTGTCTCAGGGAGAAGATCATATCAGTTGTAGCGCGCTTTGAGCGGAAACCACACTGGCTCTCGGGTAGCACTCTCTCAGCTAGTCGTTGTCGTCTTGTAAGAATGACACGAGCAAAGTGTGGTGCTTATGCACAGGGTGTGTGCGCGCTATAGTGTTGTAACTGCGTGCGTGTGTGCTTGTCAGTCCGCTTCCAGCTGCAGCCACCATCTAGCTCCACGAGAGAAAAGAGGGGCCATGTGCGTAAGCCCTCTCCTGATGGTTTTACAGCTACCACACCAGGACTCTCACAGTGCCTCCTAGTTGGCACACCATGGGTAACGCTGAACTGTGAGGGATCTCGAAGCAGGTCTGAGCCCCAGAGGTGTAGTGTACAGGCCCACCGGCGAGCGGACACACCCTAGCACTCACTAATCAGCCCCCTGCTGCCTTGTAGGGTATGCTATCAGAGGTAAAGGCTAGGAAAAGGCGGCCTCGAAATCAAACCCACCTGCTGCCTTGTAGGTCATGTCTCTTTGGGCAAAGGCTAGGGGAGTGAACCCTGAATGAAAAATCTGGAGGGAGGGACCCGTTAAGCAGTCACCACGCATGCAATGCTCATGACTGGCATCCCCTGCAGTCCTGCTGAAACTCCAAACGTATCGACCTTGTCTTTCCTTGGAAACATTCAACACGACCGAGAGGTGGAAAGTGGAACCTGGGCACAACACTTTCTCCATACCTGTTGCCCAGGCATAGCAGCAAGTTGGTGGGTGAAAAGGACACTTCATGCTTGTGATGGATGCATCATGAGGGATCAACACGGAAGAAGGCAGTCTACCGGTTCTAAGCCCTCTTGAATTGACGTAAGAGGAGACACCAGGGGCTTTCTTCGACGGTGGGAGAAGTCATCGCACTCCACTGATCGGTCAATAAGCCAATAAGGTATCTATCTGTCACGTCTGCCTGCCTCTCTGGGTGTAAGAGGATAGACCAAAAGTCTAACGGCAGATGTATCCAAGGACCTGGAAAGAGCCACTTGCATCTCGGAACATGGAATGTCCGAACTCCCTGCACTGGAAATGACAGTAGCAATTTGTGAAAAATGCGATAATAATAATTCTTGAAAACTTAACTTAAAAAAAGATATGTTCCTACCATCAAATACTTTTATTCCTTTTTTTTTGGTGGGGGGGGGTTCGAGTAGAGCTTTTATTTGGTCCTCGGTTGGTACAGCAACATATTCCACCATTTTCTTCTTCTTTCAGGTTTTTTTGGTGGTTGGCAAACCAACATAAAGGTGCATTACTGCCACCAACTGGGCTGGAGTGTGGAACAAAAGATATTTGGGGGGGGGTATTCTTTTAGCTATTTCTGTTTCTTGATAAAGTAATATATCTGACTTGATGCACTCCGCCATTTTGTTTTTCTCTACCCATGGTATATGAGCTGATATCCTAGTAGTAGAGTAGTCAATCAGAGCGTGCAATTGCTCATATCCAGTGAATGTGTATAGAATAAATTCACTTACTGACTATCTGACTGGCTCAGTAACACCCCATTATCGAAATGGATATTTGTCTGGGACATCCATGTTCAAAGAACATCTAGCAATACGAGTATCTAAACAAATTTTTCCTCTTGCGCTCCAATTAATTCTCAACTCCTACTAAAATTGGCTAATGCATATTGCTTGGATTATTGGGGAGAAAAGTAACATGTATGAGATGATTCTCTACTTTTTATTGGTTGCTACTATGGCGTGAAAAACTTCTCGAATATAGAACAACAACAACTTTACTCGTCAGACGCTTGTGAAATTCCTCTCTGCATTTAACCCATCTGAAGCAGTGAGCACACACATGCGCGCGCACACATACCTAAAGCAGTGGGCAGCCATGCTAACAGCACCCGGGGAGCAGTTGGGAGTTAGGTGCCTCACTCAAGGGCACCTCAGCACAAGGCCGTCCCATATTAACCTAACCGCGTGTCTTTGAACTGTGGGAGAAACTGGGGTACCCAGAGGAAACCCACGCAGACACAGGGAGAACATGCAAACTCCACACAGAAAAGCCCCCGCCAGCCACTGGGCTTGAACCCAGAACCTTCTTGCTGTGAGGCAACCATGCTAACCACTATACCACCGTGCTGCCCACCTGACAATCCGTTTGAATGATGGCTTGTCGTTGGGCAAATCTAGGCTTGCTTAATCATTTGGAATTGTGTTAACCAATTATACTAGCCACACATAAAGGGCTCGGTGTTGTGGCGAGCTTGTAGAATTGTAATACTAATACAGTAATGTAAATACAATGCGATTCGAATGCAATTATAACACGCAGATCAGATTTTTCTGACAATTCCATGCAGTAATACAGTAAAATCAATGTATTAACAGAGATGTCCACAAGCACCAGCGACCGGCGGTTTTCTCCAACTATACAGACGGTCTGCGCTGACTACTCAGTCCCAGAAAAAAAAAATCTTGCCTTTCAATGTTCAAATGATTTATATCGTCTCCGCTGCCCATAATTTGCTGCAAATCCAATTATTTCACTACAAAATTGTCTTCGATTTGGGTCTAGCATGACTGGAAGCGGCGCCATATTTGTTGATCGATTCTGACGCTCTGATTGGCTGAGCAGGACCACGTGACCACACAGTAGTGTATGTAGTTATGTTACAGAGCCAGGCGGCGTGCTACAGAGGGGAACTGAGAAAGCCAAGCACACGCAAAATCTGTATGAAATTTCCCTCCAGATGTGTAAGTATTTTACAGGGAAATGGTTAATAATTTATTCGCTGAGAATGCACCAGAAGCCACCCAAAGGCATGTAAATTTCAAAATCTTCTGGGGGGCAGCGCATGCCCCCAGACTCCCCTAGCATTAACGTGCCTTTGGCAAATTCCAGAGCCACATACTACTTTTTTTTCGCAGACTACTTCAGATTTTCTGGAGAACCCTGATGAAGCACGGCATGAATTTTTAATAGAATGGTATATTTTGGTCAAATCCCTCCACATGTGCAGTTCACATATTCTTTAAATAGGAAAGAGATAATCAGCCACATGGCGGCATGCTCTATTGAGGCAGATGTTTATCAGTGGTTTTGCTCTTCCAACATGACCTCTGAACTTCATATCAACCTGAATGACTTCACCGGCCCACCCCAAACACGCCATCTTCTGAAACTATTCCTACGCTTGCTTCTCTCTCACTTTTCTCTTCCTCAAGCGCATTTTCCCTTCGTTCCTAATAAGGAAGCCAAACAGAAGTGTGCGAGTGTGATCTTGTCCTTGGTGTGGTGTAGTTTCTACACTTCATTATCCACATATATTGTATGTCTCATCCTGTAGTGCTGCGAATCGTGGCACTTTTTTTTTTTTTTCCTCGTAGGCTGCTTTTTTTGTGTGTTTCCTGCAATGCATGTGCATGTCTGAGGTAATTATAAAGATATGAAATATTCATTATCTGGTGTAGCACAGGCGCTGAACTCTCCCTCTGTACACGCTGATTTAAGCGCTTAGGGCCCAGAAGACGCAGGCAGAAAAATCTTTGCAGCAGCTTTCACCTCTGCTGAAAACGCTTGCTCAACACTTGTAGAGAGAGTGCAAGGCTTTCAGGATAAAGATTTTTGTCTGAAAAAAGTCCTTGGATGTGTACTCTGGTGTGTGTGTGTGGGGGGTGTTAGAGTTTTATAAGGCCAGAATTTGAACACTGCACTTTTAAACACTGCAGTATGGAGACAGGTTGCTTTTGAGAGCAATGCTTAACAATAGTCATAGTCACAAAGCAGTTCTACAGAAATACAGACGTATGGTAGAACTTGATTCCTCATAGCAAGCCAGAGTTGGTAATGGCAAAGAAAAACTCCAGACACAAGTTACAACCTTAAACAATTCAAAAGGGCACACATCCTTTTCTTAGGACGATTGTAAATCATTGCTCTTCTGCAGCTGTATACAATAAAGCCAGTGCGAAGTAAACAGTCCTGAGTGTGTTGAAAGGATGTTCAACACACTGAGTTAAGCTGGGCATACACTGTGCGATTTTTTTCAATCGCGGTATTCAGCTGCTGCTCACACTGTACGAGTGAATCGCAGGGGTAAACAGCACGCAGCTTACGATTCTTGTTCTCACACTATACGATCCGATGCTCGGATGCGATGCTCAGGATTTCAAACAGGTTTGATTTTCATCCGATCGATCGGGAGGAGGTCGTGAGGTGTTAATCGCTTGTCGTTACCCCATGTATACTACACGATCCGAGACGCACGATTGAGCCAAAACTCGGCCCGATCTCCAAAATAGTCGCACGAGTGAAAATCGTGTCAAAATCAGGCCAAAAATTGCACAGTGTACTCGTATGCCCAGCATTACATGTCGGTCCTGGGATCAAGATGCTGACCTCTTCTGCTCCTTGGACCTGCTTGATCCATCCTGGTGCCCTGTGACTGTTTGGAGTCTCATCGTATCACTCCTGTAGAGGACGGCCCCATGTGGACAGTTGAAAGTCACACCTGGAAGACGCTCTGGACACTTAGTCATGCTTTTATGGCTGAGGACTACAGTTGACTTGCTAACTTTAGGACTGCAGTTGTCATGAACAGTTTTGCACTCAAGTTTCCATCAATGAAGAGTTTATAACATCAACGAAACTGACTTCATGTTAAAACTGTTAATGTTATAGTCAGGCTGTCTGTTGTTGCCCAAATGAGGATGGGTTCCCTTTTGAGTCTGGTTCCTCTTGAGGTTTCTTCCTCATGTCGTCTGAGGGAGTTTTTCCTTGCCACCGTCGCCACAGGCTTGCTCATTGGGGATAGATTAGGGATAAAATTAGCTCATGTTTTAAGTCGTTCAAATTCTGTAAAGCTGCTTTGCAACAGTGTTTATCGTTAAAAGCACTATACAAGTAAACTTGACTTCAGTAAAAGTATATTGTGAATAGGATTCCTGATATGAGCAGAGGGGATTGTCTTTGGTCTGTGTTCAGAGTTGGTGGTGGTATGTATGTTACAGGTCAGAATTGTAGGTCAGGTGGAATTTTTCAACCTAGGTTAGAATTTTTAAACCAGTTCATAATTTGCTACTTGCATTAGGGAGATTTACTATATCTAGGGTCGGGATTTGGGAAGACTTTGTATTTTTAATTACTTGATGATGTAATAAGACTGGACGCATTAATAAATTCAAAATGTATATCACACCTTTCATTACAATCATGAAAGGCTAAGAATCGGAAGGTTCTGACTTTGAAAAAAATATATTCTCAAAAATGCTAATTAGACAACGAGGAGTTGCTGGGTTTCACGTGACGTCACATCCACCTCATTAGTTATTCAAAACTTTAGCTGGTGGTCTACCAAAGCTCAGTTGACAAAGCGTTTGTACGGAGAAGGTGCATTGCTCGCATGAAAAAGGGTAAACGAACACAGGATTTCACAAAAAGACTTTGAGAAAGGTGGCTTTTGAACCTCTCACTGAAATCGAAGGGAGCCGAGTCGAAGCATGCTCGAGTTTGCAGTGATCACTTGGTGGAAGGTTTGTATCTCCCTCTCAGCTACGTCCTTAGTGTTTACCAAGTACTTTTCTTGCTATGTGTTGTTATTTTACGGTACTTTTTTTAGTCACAAAGTGCTAAAGTCCCCAGCTGTTTCTTTGTTTACTCCTCACAAAGTCCATATGCATGAAGGTCGCGACAAAATCCTTCCCCAGCCGTACAGTTACAATGCGCCGTGATCACTTCTCCGTCTTGTTTAACTAAGCTCCAGGTCTTTAAAGGGGTTTTTGATGATCTTTGTGAATGATTTACCTGAGAGATAAGAGCCAACACAAGTGAGAATCAAGCCAACTGTTGTTTGTTTACACTTCAACTTGCAGCGCTTCGTTGTAAAGACGTGAACAAAAAGCTTAAAAAAACCCATAATTACACAGGCAAAAACAATGCAGGATTCATTTGGCTTGATAGCGAGGTCCTTTACCCAGCCACACACAAAAAAGTTGTAAGCCTCCATACTCTTCCACCTGTTTTGCAGTGTAGAAGGACGTCTGCAACACCAGATAGTCCGAGATGTCGGGGAACTCGACTGAAGGGTAGTTTTCGAGATCATATGACAAATCCTTCTTTCCCAGACTGTAGGGGTCGATTCCATTGCACACAGCAATCTTCTGAAGATATCTAAAGCGAGCAGTGGCTTCTAGATTACAAGCATAATCTGATAAGTTATCACTAGTTGTTTGTACTACGGCAGCTGTTTAGACCACCAGCTATTTCACTTCTGGTAAAACCGCCAAGTAAAGTCACATGACTGAAACCCAGCAATAGGTAAACAGACAGACAAGAGGAAATACTAGGTAGGTGTAGACAGAGAGGAAGTGGATGGAAGAAAGAGAGACAAAAGAAGTGATGGACAATCCCTTTTAAGAGTCTTAGATAATCCAAAATTTTACCTACCGGTAGGTTGGAAATTATGAACTAGGTTAAAATTTTTAAACCCAGGTAAAAAAAAAAAAATCATCTAGGTTGAAATTTTTTTACCTGTAACATGTACTGTACACAGAGAAAGTGACTCATATTCAGGGTTGAGTTATGATGTACATGCTTAAGTCATGTTTTCCAGGCTTCCAAATCAGTATATGCAAATTGCCTGCATGTAGTTCATGGCACGTTTACATGCACACTATTATATTTCACTGTTATCGCGGTATATGACAGTATTTGGAATTTGATACGGGTCGTGTAAACAGCATGCTCCATTTGTATATTGTGAATCTGGCCTTATTTCAAATTTAACATTTTTTGATTTAAGACGTGGCAGTGTTGTAGTTGAGTCACTAAACCTCGAGTCCGAGTCCAGTCTCGAGTCCCCAGTGTTCAAGTCCAAGCCATTAAAGAAAGTTTCAAGTCGAGTCCACTATTGAGCCGAGTTGAGTTCGAGAACAAGACTCCAACTGCACCATTTGACGGTGACTGTTGCTGCCTTTATGTGAAATCGTCTCTGCTACTGTGTTGGACTAACGTTACTGCTTGACTGCCCTGTTTTAGTTAATAGGCTACAGATAAAAAGCTTGTTCATCGCTCAACAAGCCCCTCCCACTATCAACAGGGCCAATAACATGAGAGAGGGTTAACACTAGCTAGTTCATCGCTCAGCAAGCAAGCCCTGCTATCAACAGGGCAATGAACATAGCAGGTCACTTACTTCTGAAGTTGGAAGTTGTCCCCGTCGTCTCCTCGGTAGTTCTTCTACATATGGAACACATAGCAGTGTATTTTTCCCACTGCACAAGAAATCTGTATAAGCAAAGCGGACAATCCTAGGGGCTTCTCTCCAGGCATTTTAGCACCATTAACGTTAGTTTGTTCCTGAACATGACGTATGAATAGGCGAATGTGCATTCTCTTGCACAAAATTGGTATAAAAATTAATGTATATATAAATATCTTATGCCAAATTATTATGGCATGTTACAAAAAATAAAGAAAAAAATCAGAGTCCTTGTTTCCAGTTTACGAGTCCAAATGCAGTTAATGCACGAGTCCGAGTCATCAGTGCTCAAGTCAAGTCACGAGTCCTTAAAATTAGGGCACGAGTTGGACTTGAGTACTACAAGCCTGAGACATGGGATATGCCGGATATGTATACAGCACATTCAGAATAAGTGTCTCAGTTGGGGTTTTTATGGCAGTTTGTGACACATGGCCTTTTACCTATTTACAGTCAGCTCTGCACATGGTACACAAACCAGCTAGGCAAAGTATGTGTGGCTGCATGTAAACAGGAATATTACTGGAATATTAATTTTAATTAACCATGTAAAAAGCTTATATGATGTATAGAGTGCAATTGGTTGTAATGTAAATCCTATGAAAGTATGTGTGTGTGTGTGTGTATATATATATATATATATATATATATATATATACGGTATATGTGTGTGTGTGTGTATGTATGTGTGTATATATATATATATATATATATATATATATATATATATATATATATATATATATATATATATGAGTGATTCCACGCTTATGGGTACTGAAATGGGGACATGAACTTATTTTTAAAAATTCACCTAAAACCATTTCTTTTTTTACCATCAGGTCACAAAACATGTAATCTTTAATGAATGATATGTTAAAAGATAACTTTAATTTTCTGAGATATAATAAAAACATATTTATATGCCAAAGTCAGAACGTAACAGAAGTGTTGTGGACATATAGATTCTCAATTTTAACAATGTAGAATTACTTTTTGAAACATAGGAAGGTGATGTTTTAGCAAATATAATTAATAAACATGTGTAGTAGAATAAACATACACATTCTTTCAATAAGATTAACATGGTATATAGCTAGATTGTAATTAATTTGTAACAGACGCGAGATGGACAATCGTAACAGAAGTAATGTAACAGACATCATTTTGGAACTCATAGGCTTGACTTTGGCATATAAATATGTTTTTATTACATCTCAGAAAATTAAAGTTATCTTTTAACATATCATTCATTAAAGATTACATGTTTTGTGACCTGATGGTAAAAAAAGAAATGGTTTTAGGTGAATTTTTAAAAATAAGTTCATGTCCCCATTTCAGTACCCATAAGCGTGGAATCACTCATATATATATATATATATATATATATATATATATATATATATATATATATATATATATATATATATATAATGTGTCATTTTTAAAAAATATATATATTGTGTCATTGATTAGTTTGTAACATTTGCTGCGCTTCTCTTTCCACAGGCCTGGTGAAGCTGGGAATACACTGTGTAACGTGCCAGAAAGTCGCTATAAAGATCGTCAACCGAGAGAAACTCAGTGAATCTGTCTTAATGAAGGTAAGCCCTGCACAACTCTCCCAACAGAGGAAAAAGTCAATAAAGCCTGAATGGATAAAGGATATGAAGCTTGATGATATTTTGGGCCTTGGTTAGATTGTGGCTATTGGATTCAGTGTGGAGTTTTGTTCCAGTCTCAGCCACCTGAATCAGTGTGTAGACGACAGGAGTGTATCAGGGACGAGGAAGCATGAAGATGTGAGCATGGGACATTTCTACTCTCATGTGGGTTGGATCAGGTGGTCAGAAATGTAAGTGACCGTGCAAAGATATTACAGATGCTGATTCCTCCAGCTTTTTTTTTCTCAGAAAAAACACATCACAGCATTACTCTATTGTTGTCTATTGGCTTAAACAAAAGAGGTTCACAAATCCGCAATTTGAAAGAAGTCAAGTGAATTCAAATGGTGATCTGGGAGAGGAAGTTGCAAAAGTAGGGAAAACACTATATGAAGCAGTTTGATAGCTCACCAGCTGCTGTTATGGCCTACTTCATGGAGTATGACAGTGTAATTAATATTCTAATTTACTCTGCACATCTTTAACTGTATATCACTGGCTCTCGTATCTCATTTTTCATTTTACAAAAAAGTCTACAGATCATAGTTTGTAATGTTCACATTGCTTTTGAAACTATACTTCATGGCAGCATTAAATACTCCACTTCTTTCTTTCTTATCCCATTTTCTCCCAATTTGTTCATTTTGCCAGTTCCCATCCATTAGCTAGCTCTGTCCTATCAAACAACAGCTAA
Organism: Neoarius graeffei; assembly: GCF_027579695.1. Taxonomy (NCBI): domain Eukaryota; kingdom Metazoa; phylum Chordata; class Actinopteri; order Siluriformes; family Ariidae; genus Neoarius; species Neoarius graeffei. The sequence continues at coordinate 84,247,116 of NC_083570.1, read as the reverse complement.
TAACCAGGGAGTACAAGGGCTAGCATTTGCATCTTCAAAGATACTTGAAGCCAGCCATCGCAGCTTCTCAAACTGCTGCTCATGTTGCATCACAGGACGGTGTAACACACATACACAGAGGAATGTTCTAACTGCCCTCATCTACATACCAGTCAAAAGTTTGGACGCACCTTCTAATTCAATGGTTTTCTTTATTTTTATTAATTAAAATGCAACCCCAATTCCAAAAAAGTTGGGACGCTGTGTAAACTGTAAGCAAAAGCAGAATGCGATAATTTGCAAATCATGGCAACCCAATATTTCATTGAAAATAGTACAAAGACAACGTATCAAATGTTGAAACAGAAATTTAATTGTTTTTTGAAAAATATATGCTCGTTTTGAATTTGATGTCAGCAACACGGGGCCGGCGAGGGCCTTTCTGTGTGGAGTTTGCATGTTCTCCCCGTGTCCGTGTGGGTTTCCTCCAGGTGCTCCGGTTTCCCCCACAGTCCAAAGACATGCAGGTTAGGTTAACTGGTGACTCTAAATTGACCGTAGGTGTGAATGGTTGTCTGTGTCTATGTGTCAGCCCTGTGATGACCTGGCGACTTGTCCAGGGTGTACCCCGCCTTTCGCCCGTAGTCAGCTGGGATAGGCTCCAGCTTGCCTGCGACCCTGTAGAACAGGATAAAGCGGCTAGAGATAATGAGATGAGATGAATGTCAGCAACACGTTTCAAAAAGTTGGGACGGGGCATGTTTACCACTGTGTTGCATCACCTCTACTTTTAACAACACCCTGTAAAAATTTGGGAACTGAGGAGGCCAATTGCTGTAGTTTTGAAAGAGAAATGTTGTCCCGTTCTTTCCTGATGTACAGTTTCAGTTGCTCAACATTTCGGGGTCTCCTTTGTCATATTTTGGGCTTCATAATACGCCAGATGTTTAAATGGGAAACATATCTGGACTGCAGGCAGGCCAGTTTAGCATCTGGACTCTTTTACTATGGAGCAATGTAGATTTAATATGTGCAGAAAGTGGTTCGGCATTGTCTTGCTGAAAGAAGGAAGGCCTTCCCTGAAAAATATTTTGTCTGGATTGCAGCATGTTGCTCTGAAATGTGTATATATCATTCAGCATTAATGATGCCTTCCCAGATGTACAAGCTACCCATGTCTTACCCCTGGTTAAGATAATGCCAATAGTGTTCAAAGCATCATCAAAGTAAACAGTGGCTACTTTGAAGAATCTAAAATATGAAACGTTTTGTTTTCTTGACACTTTTTTGTTTTCCACATAATTCCAGATATGTCCCATATGTTATTTCCTAGTTTTGATGTCTTCAGTATTGTTCTACAGTGTAGAAAATAGTCAAAATACAGAAAAACCTATGAATGATTAGGTGTGCATAAACTTTTGACTGACACTGTATATGAGCTCACAGACGCCCATGATTGGTTCTCAATCTCCTAACAATAAGGCGAACACTTTTCTGTTGTGACTCTCAGGAGCCGATATTTCTAACAAGGTTGCCTGATTATGAAAGCATCTTTAGTTTACGTGTAGTTCCAGATGTTTTATATAATGTCGGTTTGAAAAGTTTCAATCTGTGATTGGCTTAAACCAATCTGCTACCTTTGATTGCTCCATAACAGCAGACTCTGCAGATCCTCATGCGCTTTACGCAGATCTGAAATGTACTTTCATGACATGAAGGAAACATGAATGGATTGGATATGGGCATGGATTCCCTCATGAAAACAGGCCCGCAATAAATTTCTCGACATCAGCATAAGAAAAATTAAATCCAACTGGAAACAAATACTTTTTTTATGCGTAAATTATGGAAGCCATGGCCTAATGGTTAGAGAAGCAGTGTTGGGAACAAAAGGTTGTCGGTTTGATTCCCTGGACCAGTAGGAATAGCTGAAGTGCCTGTGAGCAAGGTGCCTAACCCCCAACTGCTACAACAAGAGTGGTGGCGTAACTTGTGTCTGATTAGCCAGAGAAAAACTGACGATGTGATTATCAGCTTGGGCAAGAACCCGGCCATAAGTAACTAAATTATGGGAAGCCATGGCCTAATGGTCAGAGAAGCAGCGTTGGGACCAAAAGGTTGTCGGTTTGATTCCCTGGACCAACAGGAATAGCTGAAGTGCCTTTGAGCAAGGCGCCTAACCCCCAACTCCTCCAACAAGAGTGGTGGCGTACCTTGTCTGATTAGCCAGAGAAAAACTGACGATGTGATTATCAGTTTGGGCAAGAACCCGGCTGTAAGTAACTAAATTATGGGAAGCCATGGCCTAATGGTCAGAGAAGCAGCGTTGGAACCAAAAGGTTGTCAGTTCAATTCCCTGGACCAGCAGGAATGGCTGAAGTGCCCTTGAACAAGGCACCTAACCCCCAACTGCTCCCTGGGCTGCCCACTGTGGGTATGTCAGGGTTCTGTTGTGTGTCATGCTGGATAAGCACGTCTGCTAAATGCCTGTAATCTAAATGTATTCAAAATCCCATTCAATTGACCTGACCAGACAAAGTGTATATAGATTTGCTGCTTGTTGTAGTATGTAATTAAAAAAAAACAAAATTTTGTTAAAAGTATAATCCTATGTGAAAGGAAGAAACTCAGAGCAGTGTATTTCCATATGGGGTTATGGATAATGCTGTTAAGATTTCACATGCACAGGTGTGTTACTCACCCTAATCTATCTGCTCAGAGGATGGGTAGTGCCATCTCTCTCTCTATCCATGACTTTGGTTTCTTTGGTTCTGTCATCATCTTTCCCCATCCACACATTTGTACACCTGAGGTGTGCAATAAAAATGTGTGAATTTAGGAACACAGGAATGACGCCTCTAAATTTGCTGCGTTATTTATTGCGTGTAAAATGAGACCCCTGCCGAAGCTCAGTCCATTATTAGCTCTTCAGATGGAAGTGGCCTTGGGAACATGGTGAGTGAAATTGAGGGCGCAGTAACCTGATTAAGGATAATTGTCTTCCACAGGAGACATATAAAATGATGGGTTTCTTATTATTGGGTAATAGAGCCTCATAGTGAGTCATCCAGTGGTTTGTTTAAAAACCCGTATTTCGTAGTTGATTATTAGTCAACCTCGCAATGAAACCTTAGTTGCTTCGTTTTAGTGTTTAATTTTGGGCTGATTGGTTTCTTGGAAAATATGATGCGTGTTCTGTTTTCCTGAGGCAGAACTGGCGATCTTTTGCAGTTCTTCTTCGGATGTACACTCAGAGAAACGTGGAAAATGTATTTTATGAAATGGGATGTGATCGAATTAGCAATAACAAAAAACATCATGATGGTTAAGAATTTTTCGTTAAACAATATTTTACTGTTCTTACAAAGTGTCGGCAAATAAGTGGAAGCCATAGTTTCAAATGTATATTTCCTTTAACCGCTACTATCATAAGACACCTTAGTGGTGTTGAAATCTCAAATCCGATTAGTCAGAATGGGTTGATTAATTTCTATAACAGCAGCTCTGACTGTAGTGCTGGCTTTAAAGTAAATCACAGGTTGTTGTTTCTATAATAAAAGTTTGCTCTTATATAGGAAACACGCCATGTGTGTAACTGCTGATATGGTGATTTTTTTTTTTTTCTTATTTAACATTTTTGGAAAGAGTCTGTAGTGTCAGCACTTAGTAGCAGCATCACACCACCCCATTATTGATTACTTTCCCTGTTGTTGAATCCAGTCATGTTTTATTCTTTATTTATTTAATGTGAAAAATGAAACTGCTATGAAATGGATAGATAGTGTTAAAATGTATGGAAGATACCTGTAGGACTTTCAGAAAAGCATTATCAACATTATACACTCCCTGCCTAGATGCAATTCTGTATTGTTATGTAGACACACTGTATTCAGAAACCTGTGTCTCAGACCATGGTTTAGTTTGCTTCCTGAATAAATCCCGTGAATTACTGCAGTGTAAGTTTGCTTTACTCTTCCAGTATGCAAGCACTGTTTTTCATTATGGCTGACCTATGTTCAACTATGGAAACTGCTACTTGTCAAAAAGAGGCACTTTAGGGATAATTGTCTTTGATGTTATGCTGCCAATTACGTGATTAAGCTTTTGGCAGGTTTATTATATATATTTATTTTTTGGAACTCTGGTTCCAAAAAAGTTGGGACGCTGCATAAATTGTAAATAAAAACAGATTGTCTTGCTGAAAGAAGGAAGGCCTTCCCTGAAAAAGATTTTGTCTGGATGGCAGCATATTGCTCTGAAACGTGTATATACCATTCAGCATTAATGATGCCTTCCCAGATGTACAAGCTACCCACGTCATGTGCACTAATGCACCCTCATACCATCACAGATGCTGGCTTTGGAACTGTGCACTGATAACAAGCCGGATGGTCCCTCTCCTCTTTAGCCTGAAGGACATGGTGTACATGAATTCTAAAAAGAATTTCTACTTTTGATTCGTCAGACCTCGGGACAATTTTCCACTTCGCCTCAGTCCATCGTAAAAGCGCTTGGGCCCAGAGAAGGCGGCGGCGTTTCTGGATATTGTTTACTGTATATCTGGTTTTAACTTGCACGGTGGTGTAGTGGTTAGCACTGTTGCCTCACAGCAAGAAGATCCGGGTTCAAGCCCAGCAGCTGGCGAGGGCCTTTCTGTGCGGAGTTTGCATGTTCTCCCCGTGTCCGCGTGGGTTTCCTCCGGGTGCTCCGGTTTCCCCCACAGTCCAAAGACATGCAGGTTAGGTTAACTAGTGACTCTAAATTGACCGTAGGTGTGAATAACCTGGCGACTTGTCCAGGGTGTACCCCGCCTTTCGCCCGTAGTCAGCTGGGATAGGCTCCAGCTTGCCTGCGACCCTGTAGAACAGGATAAAATGGCTGCAGATAATGGATGGATGGATGGGATGGTTTTAACTTGCATTTGTGGATGCAGTAATGAACTGTTTTCACAGACGATGGTTTTCTGAAGTGTCCCTGAGCCCATACACTGATTTCCACTACAGACACGTGTCTGCTTTTAATGCAGTGTCTCCTGAGAGCCTGAAGATCACAGGCATCCAGTGTCAGTTTTCAGCCTTGTCTCTTGCATACAGAGATTTCTCCAGATTCTCTGAATCTTTTAATGATATTATGTACCATAGATGATGTGATCCACAAATTCTTTGCAATTTCACATTGAGGAACGTTATTCTTAATTTGTTGCACTGTTTGCCCACACAATCTTTCACAGAGCGGTGAACCCCTCCCCATCTTTATTTCTGAGAGACTCCGCCTCTCTGGGATGCTCTTTTTATACCAATCCTGTTACTGACCTGTTGCCAATTAACCAAATTAGTCATTTTTTAGCATTACACAACTTTTTCAGTCTTTTGTTGCCCCTGTCCCAACTTTTCTGAAACATGTTGCTGATATCAAATTCAAAATGAACACGTTCTTCAAAAAACAATAAAATTTCTCAGTTTCAACATTTGAAATGTTGCCGTTGTACTATTTTCAATGAAATATAGGGTTTCCATGATTTGCAAATCTTCTGTTTTTTATTTATGTTTTACACAGTGTCCCAACTTTTTTGGAAGTGGGGTTGTAAATGAAAGATTGTTACATCCCATTTCCCATTATTCCAGTGTACCTTCCAGTATTGCCATACACAAGCCCTGGTCCTGAGTAATATTTCATTATTTGCTGCTGACAGACACACAGAAAGATGGTTATATGCCAGTTTATGGTACCAACAGTTTTACTATATGCATATATAAGTGGCACTGGTTGTTATATTTTATACAACAGTGCTGTAAAATTCTCTAATCTGATTGGTCAGAAGCATTGATTCCAGCTGCAAGGCAATTCACCGTTGTATAATAACGTGCTCGTCCTGTGTTATGTCTGTACTAATATCATTCTCAGAGACCTCCACATAAACAGATACAAAACCAACTGTAATTGTCAATATGGTGAAGTTTTCTTTGAGGACAGTGTTTATTTAGCATTCTCGAATGTTAGCTTTTTGTAATGGTGAGAGGTAAAGCTGTGAGTTTTCCTACATGGGAAAGTCTTGAAGACAGAGGGTTTTATGATTGCTTGGCAATTTGACAAAGATTTTCAAAGCTTTTTTTGGGGGGAAAAATGAGATAAAGAGGCTGAGACTGTTTTTAGCTGCTATGACATAAATTATCATATGATCTCTTATTTCCTTCATATTCCATAACATGAAATGTAACTTTAAATAGATATACTGTACAATGTGTTGTTCTTTAACAAATCATACATTTTTAGCATGGGAAATTTTTGTGGTATAAGAAAAAAAAGAGCAATAAAGCTCTTGGATGTGCTGCTCGAGGAACATAATCAACCAGTCTTGTGTTGGTTATTTTCGATAAGAAATCATTTTTATCCCCTACTGGCCCAAAGGCCCAAAGGGGGATTATGTCTTGGCAATTTCCATCTGCCTGTCCGTCCCTCTGTCCGTCCCTCCCTCCATCTCAGGAAAGGCTACTCACCTTCTGAAAACAACTCTTCATACAATTTGTGGAGTAATTTCACGAAACTTGACAAGAGGCATTGTTGTATGTCAATAGTACGCATGTTATAATTTCATTAAATGCGGTCACATTTTCCCAGAGTTACAGCCCTTGATTAACAAAATTATAATTTGACAATTTCATTTGAGTGTGTTTTCCTTCTGAAATCATCAACGTTCACAATTTTTGGAGGACTTTCACCAAATTTGGCAAAAGGCATTGTTGTATGTTGGTAGTATGCATATTGTAATTTTGTTCAATGCGGTCGCATTTTACCAGAGTTGTGGCCCTTGATTAACAACCTTGTCCTTTCACAATTTCATGAAGGTGTGTTTGCCTTCTGACATCAACTCCTCTCACAATTTTTGGACGAATTTCTTGAAGCTTGGCAAAAGGCCTTGTTATATGACAGTAATACGCGTATTGCGATTTAATTTTGTTTGTCAAAATTTTCCCAGAGTTTTGACCCTTGATTAAATAACTTGTACTTTGACAATTTCATGAGGCTGTACGTTCTTCTGAAATCAACTCCTCTCACAGTTTGTGGAGGAATTTCACCAAACTCGGCAAAAGGCTTTGCTATATGACCGTTATACGCATATTGAAATTTCATTTAATTCGGGCAAATTTTACCAGAGTTATGCCCTTGATTATTAACAAACTTGTACTTTGGCAATTTCATCAAGGTGTGCTTGTTTTTTGAAATCAATTTTGGAGCACGAAACTTGACAGGATTCTTTGTTATATGTCGGTAATATGCATATTGCAATTTCGTTCAATTCTGTCGCATTTTACCAGAGCTGTGTCATAGTAGTGGATATTGTGCTCTCAGAACACTCTTGTTTCTTTACATATTACACCTACAGCAATTGCCATAACATGACATGAAAAATGCTATATCAGATAAAGCTTTTTTTGGATTATGGATTGCCTTCAGCCCCTCAAATGATCTGAAACTTGTTAATATTGAATTCAGTACAGTCTAATTAGTGCTGAGAGCACTGGCTCTATGTGGTGTGATTAAAGCAAGGCCTGTATAAATAGGCCCCATGCTGCAAAGTTCCTACTGCCCAAGGGAGCACATGGTCCAAATATGCTGCAGTTTGCCTAATCTACCTTCTGCACTGTTCTGTATTTCTAAACAAGTATTGTTGCAAAATGATGTATATACCCAGTTGCATGTTTATTAGGTAAAATCTACCATCAAGGTCACTTTGTAGGTCTAGAAGAACTAACTGTAGCCCATCTGTTACTATGTACAATTTGTGGACCCTGCTCAACCCCATCCATCATTCAAAAAGGACCACCATTGGACCACAGCTGACCGGACCAGATGTTCACATGTGTCCAGATGGACTACAGTTTGTGTGCTCGTGTTTACTAGGTATACTGTTTTCACGTATGCATGTCTTCTGACTTGTACTGTATGTTGTTTCTGGTGTCTTGTGTTTGAACCTGTTGTCATGTCTAGCACTTTATTGTTCATTGTTGACTCACACAGATCTAAATGCAGTCCAAACACCACTAGCATTATTGTGTGGTAATAATAAAAATATCAGGATCTCAGATAACTCTCAGATATAAAATATCATAATCTCTGGTTTTTGCAAGATCCTGAAGTTTTGTGCAATATTGATAAATGAGACGACTTAAGGGATACATCCTGCCTGTTCCTTGATCTTACACACTGCACTTATTGAGCTCAACCTGGCTACGCAGGATCCTTTATAGAGTTAACGAGCTCATCAGTGGTGTTTCTGAGCCTTCCTTCCTTTCCTACCACCAGGAGACTGAACACCCCCCAGAAGAGTGACAGAAGGCTTTTGTAGATCCAGATTCCTGAAATGAACAGAACAAACCTGCTTCTGAATGTGACACTGTTGAACCTGTGGTTCAAGTTGCTTTGAAGGTTTTCAGTCATTGATGTCAAATTGAAATTCTTATAAGTGAAGGTGACTGGACATCTGGACTTCTTCCATTATTTGAAGATTCAAATCCCAGTCAACAGGCATATTACTGTTAATACTGCTACTGATAATACTGCTACTACTGCTACTTCTGCTGCTGCTACTGATATTATTACTTTCTACTAATACTGCTCCTGCTACTACTGCCACTAATACTGCTCCTGCTACTACTGCCACTAATACTGCTACTGCTACTCATACTGCTACTAATACTGCTACTGCTACTGCTACCCATACTGCTACTACTGCAACCACTACTACCCATACTGCTGCTACTACTACTACTGCAACCACTACTACTAATACTGCTCCTGCTACTATTGCCACTAATACTGCTACTGCTACCCATACTGCTGCTACTACTACTACTACTGCAACCACTACTACTAATACTGCTACTGCTACCCATACTGCTACTCATACTGCTACTAATACTGCTACTGCTACCCATACTGCTACTCCTACTACTGCAACCACTACTACCAATACTGCTACTGCTACTCATACTGCTACTAATACTGTTACTGCTACCCATACTGTTACACCTACTACTGCAACCACTACTACTAATACTGCTCCTGCTACTATTGACACTAATACTGCTACTGCTACCCATACTGCTACTCCTACTACTGCAACCACTACTACTAATACTGCTACTGCTACTCATACTGCTACCCATACTGCTACTGCTACCCATACTGCTACTGCTACTCATACTGCTACTAATACTGTTACTGCTACCCATACTGCTACACCTACTACTGCAACCACTACTACTAATACTGCTACCCATACTGCTACTACTACTACTGCAACCACTACTACTAATACTGCTACTCATACTGCTACCCATACTGCTACTACTACTGCAACCACTACTACTAATACTGTTACTGCTACTCATAGTGCTACTGCTACTGCTACCCATACTGCTGCTGCTACTACTACTACTGCTACTGCTACCCATACTGCCACTCCTACTACTGCAACCACTACTACGAATACTGCTACTGCTACTCATACTGCTACTAATACTGCTACTGCTACCCATACTGCTACTCATACTGCTACTAATACTGTTACTGCTACCCATACTGTTACACCTACTACTGCAACCACTACTACTAATACTGCTACTGCTACTATTGCCACTAATACTGCTACCCATACTGCTACTACTACTGCAACCACTACTACTAATACTGCTACTGCTACTCATACTGCTGCCCATACTGCTACTACTACTGCAACCACTACTACTAATACTGCTACTGCTACTCATACTGCTACTAATACTGTTACTGCTACCCATACTGTTACACCTACTACTGCAACCACTACTACTAATACTGCTCCTGCTACTATTGCCACTAATACTGCTACTGCTACCCATACTGCTACTCCTACTACTGCAACCACTACTACTAATACTGCTACTGCTACTCATACTGCTACTAATACTGCTACCCATACTGCTACTCCTACTACTGCAACCACTACTACCAATACTGCTACTGCTACTCATACTGCTACTAATACTGTTACTGCTACCCATACTGCTACACCTACTACTGCAACCACTACTACTAATACTGCTCCTGCTACTATTGCCACTAATACTGCTACTGCTACCCATACTGCTACTACTACTACTGCAACCACTACTAATACTGCTACTGCTACTCATACTGCTACCCATACTGCTACTACTACTGCAACCACTACTACTAATACTGTTACTGCTACTCATACTGCTACTACTACTACTACTACTGCTACCCATACTGCTACTACTACTACTGCAACCACTACTAATACTGCTACTGCTACTCATACTGCTACCCATACTGCTACTACTACTGCAACCACTACTACTAATACTGCTACTCATAATGCTACCCATACTGCTACTGCTACCCATACTGCTACTGCTACTAATACTGCTACTGCTACCCATACTGCTACTGCTACTCATACTGCTACTAATACTGCTACTGTTACCCATACTGCTACTAATACTGTTACTGCTACCCATACTGCTACACCTACTACTGCAACCACTACCACTAATACTGCGCCTGCTACTATTGCCACTAATACTGCTACTGCTACCCATACTGCTACACCTACTACTGCAACCACTACTACTAATACTGCTACTGGTACCCATACTGCTACTACTACTGCTACTGCCACTAATACTGCTACAACAACAACAACAACAACAACTACTACTACTACTACTACTACTACTACTGCCACTAATACTACTGCTAATACTACTAATACTGCTAGTGCTACAGCAACAACAACTAATAATAATAATAGTAATAGTAATAATAATACTGCTGCTATTACTACTGCTAATACTACAACGAATACTCCTACTAATAATGATAATAAAACTGATATTATTACTACTACTACTAATAATAATAATAATAATAATACTGCTATTTCTACTGCTAACACTGCTACTGCTGCTACTACTACTAATATCCATCCATCCATTATCTGTAGCCGCTTATCCTGTTCTACAGGGTCGCAGGCAAGCTGGAGCCTATCCCAGCTGACTATGGGCGAGAGGCGGGGTACACCCTGGACAAGTCGCCAGGTCATCACAGGGCTGACCCATACAACCCTGATTCCAAAAAAGTTGGGACAAAGTACAAATTGTAAATAAAAACGGAATGCAATAATTTACAAATCTCAAAAACTGATATTGTATTCACAATAGAACATAGACAACATATCAAATGTCGAAAGTGAGACATTTTGATATTTCATGCCAAATATTGGCTCATTTGAAATTTCATGACAGCAACACATCTTAAAAAAGTTGGGACAGGGGCAATAAGAGGCTGGAAAAGTTAAAGGTACAAAAAAGGAACAGCTGGAGGACCAAATTGCAACTCATTAGGTCAATTGGCAATAGGTCATTAACATGACTGGGTATAAAAAGAGCATCTTGGAGTGGCAGCGGCTCTCAGAAGTAAAGATGGGAAGAGGATCACCAATCCCCCTAATTCTGCACCGACAAATAGTGGAGCAATATCAGAAAGGAGTTCGACAGTGTAAAATTGCAAAGAGTTTGAACATATCATCATCTACAGTGCATAATATCATCAAAAGATTCAGAGAATCTGGAAGAATCTCTGTGCGTAAGGGTCAAGGCCGGAAAACCATACTGGGTGCCCGTGATCTTCGGGCCCTTAGACGGCACTGCATCACATACAGGCATGCTTCTGTATTGGAAATCACAAAATGGGCTCAGGAATATTTCCAGAGAACATTATCTGTGAACACAATTCACCGTGCCATCCGCCGTTGCCAGCTAAAACTCTATAGTTCAAAGAAGAAGCCGTATCTAAACATGATCCAGAAGCGCAGACGTCTTCTCTGGGCCAAGGCTCATTTAAAATGGACTGTGGCAAAGTGGAAAACTGTTCTGTGGTCAGACGAATCAAAATTTGAAGTTCTTTATGGAAATCAGGGAGGCCGTGTCATTCGGACTAAAGAGGAGAAGGACGACCCAAGTTGTTATCAGCGCTCAGTTCAGAAGCCCGCATCTCTGATGGTATGGGGTTGCATTAGTGAGTGTGGCATGGGCAGCTTACACATCTGGAAAGACACCATCAATGCTGAAAGGTATATCCAGGTTCTAGAGCAACATATGCTCCCATCCAGACGACGTCTCTTTCAGGGAAGACCTTGCAATTTCCAACATGACAATGCCAAACCACATACTGCATCAACTTCAGCATCATGGCTGCGTAGAAGAAGGGTCCGGGTACTGAACTGGCCAGCCTGCAGTCCAGATCTTTCACCCATAGAAAACATTTGGTCCATCATAAAACGGAAGATACGACAAAAAAGACCCAAGACAGTTGAGCAACTAGAATCCTACATTAGACAAGAATGGGTTAACATTCCTATCCCTAAACTTGGGCAACTTGTCTCCTCAGTCCCCAGACGTTTACAGACTGTTGTAAAGAGAAAAGGGGATGTCTCACAGTGGTAAACATGGCCTTGTCCCAACTTTGAGATGTGTTGTTGTCATGAAATGTAAAAATCACCTAATTTTTCTCTTTAAATGATACATTTTCTCAGTTTAAACATTTGATATGTCATCTATGTTCTATTCTGAATAAAATATGGAATTTTGAAACTTCCACATCATTGCATTCCGTTTTTATTTACAATTTGTACTTTGTCCCAACTTTTTTGGAATCAGGGTTGTAGACACAGACAACCATTCATGCTCACATTCACACTTACGGTCAATTTAGAGTCACCAGTTAACCTAACCTGCATGTCTTTGGACTGTGGGGGAAACCGGAGTACCCGGAGGAAACCCACGCGGACACGGGGAGAACATGCAAACTCCTCACAGAAAGGCCCCCATCGGCCACTGGGCTTGAACCCGGACCTTCTTGCTGTGAGGCGACAGCGCTAACCACTACACCACCGTGCCACCCCTACTGCTACTACTACTAATATTAATCATAATGCACTAATACTACTGCTGCTATTAGTACTGCTAATACTGCCGCTACTACTACTACTACTACTACTAATAATAATAATAATAATAATTAATAATGCTACTGCTGCTGCTACTACTCGATTACTGCTATAGAAACCAGAAGTTTGCAATTCACAGCTCTAAGCTCCCTTTTCCTGAGCCCAGGTTTCTGTCTGTTGAGTGTACGAATTACAAATGCCCCTGTAGGATCCCTCCAGGTTCTCTAGTTTCCTCCAAGCTCCCAAAAACATACTGCTTACTGGATTGGCTAGTCAAGTCAATTCAACTTTATTTATATAGCACTTTAACTACAGCCATGCTGACCAAAGTGCTCTGCATAATACATAAAATGAAAGGTATAAAGACTATGCTAGGGGTGAAAGTAAGTGTGTGTGCGCGCGCGCATGATGCCCTGTGATGCACCCACGTGCAATGAACCGGTGCTACAGGTGCTCTAGTCCCTGCCCCTTTTCTGTTTGCTGTCCAAAGTGCCCTTTTCATAGGGACTCTTTTTTTTTTTGTTTGTTTGTTTTTTTTAATATTTGTAAAAGATAAGTTAGCTCCAACATCAATATTCTCTACAATTTGACAATAATATATGAAATTATAGATTTATAAAATAACGTTTTTCTATGTAAATGCGGGCATCAATCCGTGACGTCATGCATTCAGTGAGCCTCCGTGCAGAAAGCGCATACAGGCGGTTGACAGTGGGAGACAGTGCGAGGAACGGCATGGTAAGGTCACACTGAAAGTCTCCTTTCATTTCTTATCTGAACATGCAATATTGTGCAGCTTAGAACACAACAGTACGGTAAATGCGTAGGGTTGTTTATCATTTAATGAAGCCGCCTAGGCTATATTTAAACCATTTGCTCCATCCATTTCATTAACGTGGCAGATTCGGAAACTTTAGTTTGAACGACGGCGTTAATAACATATTCTAGCAGCTTCGAAAACTTAAGACTGCTGCTTTGAAGAATACTGCAGCATTTAGATGGATCTCACACACACACACACACACACACACACACACACACACACACACACACACACACACACACACACACAATGTTCAGTTGCAATTGAAATTTAGTTTTGAATAAAGTTAACTTGTGTGAAAAATTTGTTCCAAGTGCCCTTTTTTGAATGTTGAGCCCCTGCCCCTCCAAAGGTCTTTGCACGGCCCTGCTGTGATGGACTGACTTCCCATCCAAGTTATATCCCAGTGTTTCTGGGAAAGGATCTGGATCCACCGTGGCCCTGACCAGGATAACACAATTTACTGAAGTTTCTTTCTAGTGGTTTTAGTAGATCCAAGATTAAAGAGCAAGATATTTAAATCAATAATGACTCAGAAAGAAACTAAAGTTGACTTATGCAATGAGATACAATGAACAGAATGGAGGTGACATAACATGAGCTCCAAGGGCTTGAGGAGATTTGTACAAATCATGCTAAAGTGCTGATGGTGTCTGTTTAAATGTTAAGTAGGAGAAAATCTTTCATAAATGTGATGATGGCTTGAACAACAATCAAACACGCTGTCGTATGCCCAGGTGCACATTTTCTCGATTGGATGGCTGCTGTATGATTGGTGTTTGAAGTTGGTCACACTTGGGTAGGGTGAACTCTTAGTTGTGTAGTATGAGAGCCCACAGACAAAGTGCTTTCAATTAAATCATCCTGATCAAGATCATGGTGGTTCTGGAGCTTATCCTGGGAATGCTGCGTGCAAATTCATTGCACGGCGTCTCTCTCTCTCTCTCACACACACACACACACACACACACGCACATGCACGCTTATTCACACCTATGGGCAATTTTGAGTGTCCAGTCTGGCGGCATAACATATTGGTATGCACTTGGGAAATTGGAGGAAACTGGAGAACCCAGGGGACACGTGGAAACTCCAACTCAGACGGTGACCTGAGCTCATGATTAATCTCAGAGTCTGTCATTGAATTCATATTGCTGGTTGTTTGAGTTTGGGAAACTGGCACTTACTAAATTTTAGCCATGTTTAACTAAAGCTCCTGCTATCTGTTTATTTTTAACCACATATTTCTAAATTATATCAGGTTATCATTTAAAAAAAAAGCTTCTTAGAATCAGCATGACATCATTTGCATATCAGTTGGGTCCTCGTGGGGAGCCCAGAATAATGAGTGGCTTTAATTGATTCCGTTCATTCACATAAGGAAGAACAATGAAGCGTCATGCTGCTTTCCCTTGCTTCTCATTGTCTTGTGCTGTCACTGGATTGAACACGAGGACGTCAAGAACCTCATCCCCCCCCCCGCCACAAATGTCACCTTTTTAAATGCAAATGCAGCATGCTGTGCGCCTGGCGTCACAGTTGCGCGGGCAGGACAGTTCCGCTGCAGCGCAACAGAGGTGACAAGACACATGGGGTTTCTGGAATGCCCCCAACACCTACTCGCCCACGTAGGGGGCAGTGGGTATTGTGGGATACCCAGTCTAGTGTGAAAGCACATGTATAGTAAGTGTAGTAACATAAGGCTTGGCAGATTGGGACTGGTGAGGAAGAGATGGCAAAAGAGATGGCTTTTGAATTGAATGAGAGCAGAATGAGTTAATATAAACTATGAAATGAACTACGAAAATGTTCATAGCATTCATTATACACGTTGGTAAAATGATTTATGAAAATGTATTACACTTTATACGATCGCAGTTTTATTATGCATTATGAATTGTTAATATATTATAAGTAGTGTTGGTAACACAATCTTAGTAGATTAATGTTGTAATTAATAACTCTCACATTATTTCAGGTTCACAAATAACACATACATTATTCTAAACGTGTAATAATATTTACCGGTACAGTGCCAGTCAAAAGTTTGGACGCACCTTCTAGTTCAGTGGTTTTTCTTTATTTTTATTAATTAATTAAAAGTCACTTCCTGTCTTAAAGTAATGATGGATGTCGTTTCTCTTTACTTAGGCCCTGTCCACACGGCAACGGATTCAGGTGAATCTGATAAAATTGTTTATCGTTTCGGCCTGGCGTCCACACGGCACCGGCGTTTTGGGTGCCCCAAAACGAAATCTTTTGAGAACGGGTTCCAGAGTGGAAAGATCTGGCAACGGCGCCGTTGCGAAGTCGTCTGGATGAGTAGAACGGATTTGTTTACGATGACGTCACAACCACATGTGCTTCACGCCGGGTAGAAGTGTAACGAAGTCGATGCGAGTTGTCAACAAATCCTATAACTTGGCTCATGAAACGCGCTTACAAAATATTTTCACTGTGAATATTTATTGTGTAATGGTGGAAAGTAAGAGAGAGAGAGAGAGAGAGAGAGAGTGAGAGAGAGAATAGCCCTTAGGGCAGAGTCAATCCCGCCAGCAAAAATAGGGGAAAAAAAAGGAGCGATCTCACCTCTTCAGATGTTGGTTTAAGTCCTACAATACATTCCTCAAAAAGGGCGTAGAAGAACAAATTAATCCATCAACGTGTAGCATTCAATTTATTCCGGACCATTAAAGACGCCGCCTTCCGCGTAGAATCATACGTCATCCTCGCCGCCATATTGGATGGGTCAAAGCGGAGAATAAAGATGCCTCATTCATGTGCTGCGTTTAACTGTACCAACAGGTTTGCCGTCCAAACGAGATCACATGGGATTACGTTTCACAGGTGAGACTGGAAAAATACTTTTAATTGTATTTGGTCATTATAACGTAATTTTACGAACAGATATTTCTGACTGTGGCTAATATGAAGTCTCGCGCATAATAGCTTATGTGCATGCGTCCTTACTACTTCTATTATTCTGGTGTCTCCGATGGGACCGTCTTACAGCGCCCCTAGAGGTGTGGCATGTGTATTGCATCGTTTTCAGCAAGCGTTGCGTTGCCATATGTACCTGATATTTTACTGATCCGTTGCCCATGTGGACGCGATATTTTTTTTAATAACATCTCGTTGCTGTTGTCGTGTGGATGTAGCCTAAGACGCGAGTGTGCACCCTGTACACGTTTTAGCTACACACGTTCATTTTATTACAAACTGACTGCTTTGAGCTTCATATTAAGCACTTTTAGGACTTGTGGTTGTGCAGCTTGCATATAATTAGTTGGTCACATGACATGATCATAACATATAGGTAGTCTGTACAATACCCTGTCTAAATTAAATTACATTACAGGCATTTAGCAGACGCTCTTATCCAAAGCGACATACAACAAACCCAGAGCAACCTGGGGAGCAGTTGGGTTTTAGGTGCCTTGCTCAAGGACACTTCAGCCATTCCTGATGGTCCAGGGAATTGACCCAGCAACCTTTTTTGTCCCAAAGCTGCTTCAGCAAGCGTTGCGTTGCCATATGTACCTGATATTTTACTGATCCGTTGCCCATGTGGACGCAATATATATATTTTTTAAATCTCGCCGTTGTCGTGTGGATGTAGCCTTAGTTGTGCGGTTCTTGACATAATATGAATTACTACAGCTGTGGAATAGGTCTGTTTACTGTATTTTTATTATTTATTATTTACTGTTTGATCTCAAACACATTAAGAGACAAGAAGTTGCACTAATTAACTTCAGATGAGGCACACCTCGTCAAAATTGAAAAGCATTCCAGGTGACGACCTCATGAAGCTGGTTAAGATAATGCCAATAGTGTGCAAAGCGTCATCAAGGTAAACAATGGCTGCTTGGAAGAATTGAAAAAAATCAAACACATTTTATTTAACACTTTTTTGTTGTTGTTGTTGTTTACCACATAATTTTATATAAATTCCATGTGTTATTTCATAGTTTGGTGTCTTCAGTTTTGTTCTACAGTGTAGAAAATAGTCACAATGCAGAAAAACCGATGAATGAGTCAGGGTGTACAAACTTTTGACTTGTGTTGTATCATGATGTGTTGATAATATCGCATATTTACTAGGGGTGCAACAATAATGCATCGTGTCTTGGTATGATACATTTTAAATACAGCAAAAATAAGCCTCGTCTGAATATGTGCCTTAGATTTCCATTTTCAACTGATTTTAAACATTCAGCATTTTAATGGACACTAATTGAACTGTAATACCCTAAGGACACACTATTTGTATGATCATATAACAAGACAAGATGTGAATTATAATGCAAGAAAACTAAACATGACTAATTAGATATTAGCTCTCTGGCCAAGCTTTCACTGGTATGCAGGGCTGCCAGGTCTCAATTTTTCTTCTTTTTTTTCCTTGGTGTTTTCACATTAACTGGTTTCGTTTTTTCCTCCCACAACCTTATTTCAGAGCTGCCCAAATGGAGTAGGAACCTGGTCGTGTCTCAAGTAGTGTAGCCGTGTTTATTTTTATTATTATTTTTATGTGAGTCAACGCAGAGGTATTTTCATGAGCTAGTATTAGCTCGTGAAAAACAGCGTGCTTAAGGAAAGTGTGTTTTTAAACCCGTTTAGCCTTGCACGATTTGACATAAAGAGGAGGCTACTTTTTCAGAGGAGGGAGTGTGGGCTGGGTTAAGTTTAAATGTTTATTACACCTCATTTAATACAGTATAAGACGCATTTGCGTGTTGAATTGGTTATGTCTTGATGCACAGACTGATCGAATCGAGATCCTCGTATCGAATGATATGATTCACTGTATTGTTACATCATTAATATTTATTAAGACATTCTACAATACATTAAACAAGAGGTACGCTGTTTCTGTTGAGTTCAAAAGATATACAATAAATTGAAAAAGTCTAGAATGGAGCAATTCAGTCTGAGTTTCTTTGACATTGGCAGTGTGTTGGGTAAAATACTTCATGCATTATATTCACAATTCATAACACACACTGCTGTAAAGTATAATGCATTTTTAAACTTGCGGTTTTAACTGTCTGTCTGTCTGTCTGTCTGTCTATCTATCTATCTATCTATCTATCTACACTAAGTAACTTTAAAAACGCACATTGATAAAACTTGCTGAATTCGTGCTGAGTTTATCTCAAGAAGAAAAGAAATATATCACAATGGAAAAATAACTTCGTTCCGCCTGAATAAGTTCCAAATCTGTGCTCAAATCAGAATTTAAGGGAGTTGTACTCAATAACGTACAATATGACTCGGGTAGTCAATGACATGGACAGGCTTTAATTTTCAAACAAATTTTGCATACACTGTACACACACAATCTTGCCTATAAATACCCGGGGGAAATGATGGGAAAATTGTCATTATTGAAGATGCCACGCCTAAGCCAAAATCAACGTGAACAGGCCATCGGGATGTTGCGTGCCGGAAGTACACAGACAGAGGTCGCCCGGAACTTCGGTGTTCATCATTCGACCATTTCCCGTTTGAGTCAGCGTTACAGACAGACAGGGAGCACCAGGGATCGTCCACGCCCTGGTCAGCCTCGAGTCATGACGCCAGTTCAGGATCAGCACATCAGGCTATAGCTCACCTCCGTGACAGATTCCTGACACCCTCAGTCACTGCTGCTGAGACCCCTGGACGACACACACCCAGAATCTCCAGCATGACGGTCCGAACATGGACCAACTGTCACTTTGAATTTTTTTATTGTGAATTAATTCTTGAGTTTGACAATAAATGTCCTTTATCAATGTTTCAAGATGTGTGTGCATTACATACAATATCATAAATTTCAAATATATGCATGGATCTAAAGTGATATCGTGTTGAATTCCATTGTGCGTTTTTAAAGTTACTTAGTATATCTATAATATAAAAAACACAGTCTGAGGCACATGTAAACATGCCTCAGAAAACAAACGAGTGCAGTTTTATGCGGAACTGAGCTGTAGGTTTTACTGAGCATCTTCCAGAACCAGCCACAATTCTTCTGGACACTTTGATTGTCACACTCGCTTCTTCATTTTGCGCCAGCCTTCGTTATGTTTTCTTTTTTTAATCTGAAAAGTGCTCTCTTATATAATACGCTGCTCAGATACAAACTTTTTTTTTTCCCTGTAACATTTAATTTTGTGCTGGAAAACGAACATTTGGACTCGAAAATGTTTTTGTACTGACTCGATAATGCAGTCATCATAAAATAGAAATTTTAACAAAGTTTGGATGAAAAAAAAATTAGGGTGCCTAAGACTTTTGCACAGTATTGTATACATCTCACATTCTAAAATGTAAAGCTCGTTATAGATATGTCCATCCTAGAAATTGTTACCGTGACATACATGTCAACCTATACGGAATGCCCGTATTTTATACGGATTTGATTCAATGAACGTAGTATACGGGCGTATAAATAAAGTTATACGGATTCTTTAAAAAAAAAACCTTCAATATTTATTTAGAGCTATAATCAATTCCCACGATGATAAAAGAACGCATAACATTTACAAACATACTGTACGCCACAGACAGCCAGTAAAGAGTCTTATGAAATCGCGCGTTATCTTGTGGTAGCGAGACTTCGTTCCACTTTTGATCATGCGCACACCGCATTGCGAGAATCCCGCCAACCGTGAAGTCATAGACGCCGGCTTCTGCGTAGAATCATACGTCATCCTCGCCCGAGAATAAAGATGCCTCATTCATGTGCTGCGTTTAACTGTACCAACAGGTTTACCGTCCAAACGAGGTCACATGGGATTACCTTTCACAGGTGAGACTGGAAAAATACTTTTCATTGTATTTGGTCATTATAACGTAATTTTACGAACAGATTTTCCTGACTTTGTGGCTAATATGAAGTCTCGCCGCTCGGTGAAACCTGTCTCCAAACAACGAAGTATTTCCTTCGTAACTATGCTGATAACACTTTGTGTTTTTGTCAAACATTGGAGCTTTGTATTCATTCTGAAGGTTTATTGTTATTAATATTGAATAAAAAGTAACTGGGATACATCATTGTTAATGATCATTCAAATTTTAGGTAAATTATTTTAATTTGCATCTTATACGGATTTTATAAGGGAAATACGGATTTTGGAGGTTGGTTATACAGGTTTGATTGACCAAAGGTTGACATGTATGCCGTGAGTGCCTGTGAGCGTGCTGGTGATATATAGCCGATGGCATGTGTCTGTGATTGACCACTGTGGTGTGTGACGTGATGCTGTGTGAAATTATGTCCTTAGGGAATAGTTAATGTGTGTGTGTGTGTGTGTGTGTGTGTGTGTGTGTGTGTGTGTGTGTCTGTGTCCACACTAATAAAACATGTAATAAAAAATGTTGTCGTGTTGACAACAGCTAACAGCCTAGCCCTAGCAGGTGTACTATGTTTGTGGTGTATAAGTATGTGTACATATGACATGTTGTCTCGTTCTCCTGTGCTAATGAAAGCTATGACGCAGAGGCACGACAATGTGAGGCTGATCTACTCATCTCTGTTCTGAATCTGGCTCCTTTTTCCTCAGGCCTGATTAATATTCATTATCCATGGTGACTCGGTGCGTCTTTGAAGAGAGACGAGACGAGAGCGTGATGAAGAGGAGAGGGAGGAGGGTGTCGAGAAATTGATAGTCTGTGAAAAGAATGAAAGCTAGCGATTTGTGTCATTGTGACTGCATAGGGCTGACCGATGTGAGGGGGGAAAAAATTGGTCAGCCATACTGGTATACTGTGACTATCAATACAAACGATGCTGTGAAAACCAATACCTTTTGTTTGTAGTGAGAAACATTTGATTAAAATACATTTGTTGAGGCTCTCAATTGGTGCAGCTGGCATGGCTATTAAGAAATCACAAGACTGAAATCTCAACGATGCCACGGCCTTCGAAGAAAGAACAATTCCACTTTACAAATGAGTTGTGTTTTTGTTTCTTTTTTCCCAAAACACAGTCACTACCTGCAAGTAGTTAGCATTTTACAGTATGTTTGGTGAATTTTCACTTATGCTGGTACATCCACGGAATCTTAGCATTTTTTTTTTTTATTGTTAATGGGACCCATATACAGCATGTTGTGCCTAAGTGTCTGTCTTTTCATTGCTTTTAAGGGCAAGAGAGCAAGACCATATACTGTATGTGAGGCAGTCTAGGAACACCTGTTGGACATCACTGTGGCCAAATTAGATTTTTTTCCTGCCTGTATCTAGCCTAGTAAACTAGACCCACCCGCCTAGCGGCCAAAAATATTTTTGCCTAGCGAATGGGTCTAGCCTCGCACCATCTCATCTCATCTCATTATCTCTAGCCGCTTTATCCTTCTACAGGGTCGCAGGCAAGCTGGAGCCTATCCCAGCTGACTACGGGCGAAAGGCGGGGTACACCCTGGACAAGTCGCCAGGTCATCACAGGGCTGACACATAGACACAGACAACCATTCACACTCACATTCACACCTACGGTCAATTTAGAGTCACCAGTTAACCTAACCTGCATGTCTTTGGACTGTGGGGGAAACCGGAGCACCCGGAGGAAACCCACGCGGACACGGGGAGAACATGCAAACTCCACACAGAAAGGCCCTCGCCGGCCCCGGGGCTCGAACCCAGGACCTTCTTGCTGTGAGGCGACAGCGCTAACCACTACACCACCATGCCACCCCAGCCTCGCACCATATAAACAAAAACACCCCAGGCATCAAATCGTTCCCGCCAATCACAACGCAAGGTTTTTGTTTGGATTCTTTGGGCGGGCTTTTGCAGGAGTGACGACAAAGCTGCGCGACGCTGGAGAAAGCGCAACAGGAAAGATGGCTACCGCTAGTGAACAGCACGCGTTTGACTCCGCTTTGGAATCAGTTTTAGAAGAATTAGACTTGGAGTTTTCGTTGAAATACGAGCAGGAAGAGGCTCTCCGCTCATTCCTTTTCAAGAAGGACGTTTTCGCTGTTTTGCCGACCAGCTATGGCAAAAGTCTGATCTACCAGCTGGCTCCGCTCGTAGCCAAAAGGATGGGGCTAGTTTGTGCAGTACGAAGAATTAATAAACAGCTTTGAAACATTACTTTTTGATTGTTTCTTATTTTCCCGTTATTTTAAATTTAAGGGAAATTATTTCACCAAACACCACTAAATAAAAACTCTCAAAAACAGTTTAAGCAAACCCTTGAAAAAAATAAGAGTGTATGTTAAGTATGTGGTACAGACTCCAAACTTGTGGTCATTATCTCCAAACTTCTTAATATCTAGAACCTGTTTATTAATTAATACGCATTTTGAAAAATTATTTATTTCAAGGTCTCCGCCACTGCTTTCTGTCGCTCTGACTACGTCACAGTCACTGTTGCGCTGATTGGTCAGAGCGTTGGCCTATACGCACAGAGACAGTTTGAAAGACAGCGGTTTGTTCCACCCCCAGCTTTCAGAAATGTCTACGGATCGAGGCCAGACTAAATATTCACATTTAGTCTGGCTTGCCAGGCTAGCCTGTATCTTTAAGAAAAGATAAATCTATTTCACCAAAATTATATGGAAATGTTATTTACTTTTTAACATTCGAGGCTTTCGTGTGTTTTGTAAGGAGACAGTTTAACAAATGCAGCAGGAAATGCAGTCAGTCAAAACATCTAAAACTTTCTGGCTAAGTGTGATTTTCATCTCACAGTGAATGTCACACATGTGTGAAGTTGTTACTATCGTGATATTATTTAAGTTATTCCACGAAATCGAGTCGTACATGAGCTGATAGTCGACGAGGCACCAAGTTGACTATTAGCCATGTCCGACAAGATTGAGTGGAATAACTGTTCTATTCTAAGCAATAAAAACTTTATACAAAACGTCCAACAAAATAATTTCCGCTTAGAATGTCAACAAACCGGTGATATGACGGGATCAATTTGTGAAAAATGCTATAATAATAATAATTCTTGATTTTTTTTTTAAAGATACGCTCTTACCATCAAATACTTTCATTCCATATTTTGTTGCTCTTTTCATATTTTTGGGGGTTTTGTTTTCAAGTAGAGTTTTTATTTTATCCTCGGTTGGTTCAGCAATGTGCTCCACCATTTTGTTTTTCTCTACTCATGGTATAGGAGCTGATATCCTAGTAGTAGAGCCAATCAGAGCGCACGATTGCTCATATCCAGTGAATGTGGATTGAATAAAAAAGGATATAATCCTAATCAGGCGGCACGGTGGTGTAGTGGTTAGCGCTGTCGCCTCACAGCAAGAAGGTCCGGGTTCGAGCCCCATGGCCGGCGAGGGCCTTTCTGTGTGGAGTTTGCATGTTCTCCCCGTGTCCGCGTGGGTTTCCTCCGGGTGCTCCGGTTTCCCCCACAGTCCAAAGACATGCAGGTTAGGTTAACTGGTGACTCTAAATTGACCGTAGGTGTGAATGGTTGTCTGTGTCTATGTGTCAGCCCTGTGATGACCTGGCGACTTGTCCAGGGTGTACCCCGCCTTTCACCCGTAGTCAGCTGGGATAGGCTCCAGCTTGCCTGCGACCCTGTAGAACAGGATAAAGCGGCTAGAGATAATGAGATGAGATAATCCTAATCAAGTCAATTTGTGATCAGGTCCCAGCTATCAAAATGTCTGTGATGCTGCTGATTGAAACACATCCAAAAGGAACATTTCTGCTTGCAGAACGTAGAATTCTACAAGTCTGTAAGATGTTTTTCCTCTGCACATTCAAAAACAAGACTTGAAGCAAGTACATGAGAATATTACACTGTGTAACCGAAAAAGTGTGTGGGATTACATTGTGACTTTGTCTAAACTCAAAAAAGAGGGTGAAAAACTGATAAAATGGCTCATTGAGGAAGTATTTATAAATCCCATTAATGATAACTGCAAGGAAAGTTGGCACTGCGTGTGCTGTTCTTGTGCTATAAATATATTTCATTTTTCCGAGAACCGAACCTAAGTATGTGTTCAGGTTTCGAAATAAAGTAACACGATGTTAATATTACTGGTAAACAGCACCAGTTTATCATCAGACAAACTATCCAACTGGTGGCTGTGGTCGTGAACTGCTGCCTGATGGGGAAAAAGAAGTTTTCTGTTGGAAGAAAGCCCTCTACCAAATTACAGTTGCTTATTTGGTTCAAACACATCGATTTCCCTTGCAACAGTGTTAATGTTGTGGCTACTGGTCAGAAATGAATTATTTTGCACAATACAGGTCACGCCATTTAAAATCCTGCCTTTTACACATGCCTGTTCAGAAAAGATTAGAAACTGGACACTTGGTGGAGAGGAGATTCTGCTTTGTTGCATAAGCTTTGTGATCCGGATTAACGAATCTGTTCTCTCACCTTGATTAGAAAGTTTTCTGTCAGCCGTGTTATCTTTGACATCAGTCGTTGCCTGCGTCAGCAGGGTGAGTCGATTTTTCTGGTGCACTGGCATACCAAATGACAATTGACTTCAGCACGGTTTCCTTAATCTACTGTGGTGTGAGTATTAGGCAGTGAGGTGGGAGTTGGATTAGATGATCCCTGCTGCCCTCAATCTGCCTCATCTCTCTCATTTCCCCACTGGCTTGTCATCAACCTGATCAGCGCCCAACAACCCCCCACCCAAGGCTGAGCCAGGAAAGCCTGACAGTTATTGCTCTGCCCATTGTTTCATTCCATTGTTGCTCTGTATGGCAGTTGTTTTGACGCAGTAGACATGGTGAGTGTTTTTGTTTTGTCTGGTTCAAGGCATGGAGGCTGTGCTGTGCTGGGCTGTTTGTTATTGGTGGAGGTTCTTAGATTATAGTGAGTATCATAGAGCAATAGGCAGATATGTGAACTTCTCATCTCATTACCTCTAGCCGCTTTATCCTGTTCTACAGGGTCACAGGCGAGCTGGAGC
Organism: Neoarius graeffei; assembly: GCF_027579695.1. Taxonomy (NCBI): domain Eukaryota; kingdom Metazoa; phylum Chordata; class Actinopteri; order Siluriformes; family Ariidae; genus Neoarius; species Neoarius graeffei. Next base: position 84,221,414 of record NC_083570.1, on the reverse strand, counting down.
CTATCCCAGCTGACTACGGGCGAAAGGCGGGGTACACCCTGGACAAGTCGCCAGGTCATCACAGGGCTGACACATAGACACAGACAACCATTCACACTCACATTCACACCTACGCTCAATTTAGAGTCACCAGTTAACCTAACCTGCATGTCTTTGGACTGTGGGGGAAACCGGAGCACCCGGAGGAAACCCACGCGGACACGGGGAGAACATGCAAACTCCGCACAGAAAGGCCCTCGCCGGCCACGGGGCTCAAACCTGGACCTTCTTGCTGTGAAGCGACAGCGCTAACCACTACACCACCGTGCCGCCCATATGTGAACTTGTCTATAATTAATTATAATCAGGAGAGGACATATCACTGGCCGGGACCCCAAAATATGCACATTATGGTCTGATTCAATTGATTTTAGAAGTCACTGACCAAAATGTAAGCTGATGATGATCATTCACTGAAAAAAACAAAACAAAACCCTGTTCACTATTGGCCATCCGACCCTACGTTCATTCTAGCGACACACGACTATTCATTTTCTACTTGTGTAGCATGTAGCCGCAATTTCCGTGACTCTGACACTGACAAAGCAACAGCATGGTAAACAACAATTTAACTGTTGGGTTTTTTTTCCATTCTATGTAAATTAGGTATGATGCCCTAAAATGCAGAAACATTTCTCTCTAACCAATCCTATGCATATTGTGGTCTTCTCCTTTCAGCTGCTCCCATTCAGGGTCACCACAGTGAATCTATTCCAAATATTTGATTTGGCAAAGGTTGTACACCGGATGCCCTTCCTAACACAACCCTCCGAAGTTTATCTGGGCTTGGGACCAGCACTGCTTGTGCAACCCCAGTGACTGGGTATTTTACCTAATCTGCATGTCTTTGAACTATGGAGGAACCCAGAGGAAACCCACACAGAAAGGCTGTGAGGTTCGAACCCAGAACCTTCTTGCTGTAAGGCGACAGTGCTAACCACTGTGCCGCCCAACCAATCCTATCCATGTGGCTTGACTATTTTCTTCAATTCCCTACTCACAACATAGGACCCTGGGAATATACGAATAACCTCCTCAAATCTTTAGGTCCCACTTGCAATTAGTTTGTCCATGCAAAAATTTAAAACAAAAAAAATAAATCCTACAACTGCAGTTTAATATAATCCTGTCATATACGACCTCTCATTAAGTGTCTATTGAGGTTTTTCACCCACGTGACCAAGTCATGTGATGCATCGTTAGGCTGCCATTTTGGACGTCACGGCTCGAATCAGTTTGAATGCGAGGAAGGCGACAAACGAAAAACATAAAAGAAAAAGGAGCGAGATGCAGAAAACACCTTCACTATCCAGCGACGTAGGGCATTTACAGGGCGAGCAGAGGGAGAGGTATTTGCAAAAATTGAGGTTAGCAGGCTTAGAGAACGACGTTTACCTGCTTCCACCAGGATTGTTCACTGACGTACGGAAGTACACGAAGCCCTCGTCTTTACCTGACTTCGGCCCACATGATCTGTATACCTATGTCGTTAAAAACCCATCGCCATACACAGGTATTGATCTGAAAGCGTATAAGAGTTTGGATGCCTACAAATATTTTGTGTCAGGCTGGGTAACATGCCTACATCAGCGGGTCGTCCCTGGAGCCGGTGGTCGCCATCTGATTACAGCTAAGGTTTGTTCACATTTTCATTTACTTTCGGTCCTCAGAATAAACAAAATGTTATTAAATGTCATTGAAATAACTTCTTAGTCTGTTGAGACATGGCCCGTTATAAATTTGCTGTTACCAGGCAATGACCAAGAACTGTATTATTAGGGTCGGTGTCTGTGTTGTAGCAGTGTACTAGCAGCTAGCTGTTAGCACTAGCTAATGTCAACAACATAGCTAGTATGTTACTGTAGCAATGTTTACGTTCAGTCATTTGGATGACTGTTAAAACCTTTCGTCTCAAGTTTTTCCTTTACTGTATTTACTAGTTTACTGTAATTATTATCCGGCAGCTATTTACACCGGATCCAGTGTAAATAGCTGCCGGAGCGCGCTCCGGAACCTCGGCTGGAGCACTCCGGGAGCAAGCCGGAGCGCGCTGTTTAATTTGAGGGGGAGCAAGCCGGAGCGCGCTGCTTAATTTGAGGGGGAGCAAGCCGGAGCGTGCTCCGGCAGCTATTTACACTGGATCCGGTGTCTGTAACACGTTTTTTTTTTTTCAAGCTGGTTCTCCCTCTCTGTCTGCAGCGTTAGTATGTAGCTTGACCTTCAAAATGGCGGACACCGGGGCGTCACGTGACCCTGTGACGTCAGGTGAAAAACCTCAATAGAGACATGATGAAGGAAAATAAAGCTTAGAATTAAGTAGCGAGATAACTGGTGAACATGGAGTGCCACTGAAGATGGTATGAAGCCTAGCATGCAATATCTTAATCATCGTGCATCACTTTTCCCACTGGTTTGTGCATTATTTAGTGTTAAACTAGCATGTGGTTTGGTGTAGAAGTTATATGTAAATAGCTACTACAGCTTCTCATCAAAACTTTAAATGCTGGTGAGTGCACAGCTGTAAAATGACAAACGTATTCACTGCTGCACAACCACGAGCCAGACCTGTCATTTACTGTTGTGAATGTAAAACGGGTGACAGGGTGAGAACACTGAAGTATTTGCTTGCTGGGTTGGCGTAAGCAGAAAATACAGTATATTGGGAATGAGGTAAGAGGGGAGGCAGGATATGAATATAAGAGAGATTGACCTGGAGTGGGAGGAAGAAAAAAATGTGTCAGATAGATAGAAAATGTTAAGTGTGATAATGAAAGATTGAGAGCATATTCTGCTTGAGAAAGATCGAAAAATGTCCGAAACAGAAGTTGGGTGGAGAAGTCTGTAGAGGTTGGAATAATTGCCCCCTGAAGCGAATGACTGAAGCGAGAGAGGAAGATATGGCTCGAGAGCGAAGAAGGAAAATGAGGCATGCTCTATCACTCCATAATGTGGTGTGAACCCTGTCCTGCAGCACACATATTCCATCATGGTCTTGCACCCAGAGCTCCACACACAGACGTGGGTGAAGAACGTGCCTCTGCACCAGACAAGAGGGAATAAACCTCGCAGTGGCCATCAAATGCACACGCACTGTGACTGAAATAAATGTGCTTTGTCTCACTGTCATTGTGTGTGTGTGTGAGGCTGAGGAGGAAGTGATGGAGAGACACAGAGGGATAGAAAGACATAACAGAATTGAAATCCAGTGAAAAGGGGCTGAAGAGAAAGATTGAAAGAGAGAGAGAGAGATGGGAAGATAGTGAGAAGGCAGGATGAGTAGCTACATGGGGTGATGGAAGGAATGAGAAAACGCAGAGGTTTCAGATGAAAGAGTGGGAGCTGTGGATGGCTCTAATGTGGTTATCCTGACACGAGGAGGACAGTGCAAGCACTTCTCGCACCTTCATTTCTCTGCTTTCGCTGCTAAATGATTATAGATCGTGTGTCTGCGTCCCGTTCAGTGTCTCTGAGGAAGATCATCCCTCCTCTTCTCCTCCACCATGATGAAAAATCAGCCTCATACACTTTTGGCTTGTGTTTCACCACCATCCTTAAAGTCTTTCTCTGCTTAGAAATCTTATTCCGTGTGCTCTTGATTATGCAGTAGCTGCAGATTTGTCACTACATCTCATCATCTCATCTCATTTACTTACTAGACACGTAGCTCATCCTAATGATACAAAGAACAGCTTGTTTAAAAAAAAATCTGCTAACAAGTTCATATCCAGTATTCATAACATGTTATGGATAATAGTACACATAATAAACCTTTGTAAAGCACAAGTATATGACTTCATTAGGTTAGGATTAGGTTACATACCACATTTTATACCACAGCATTGCTGAAGTCTTGATTCTGATTGCTCAGAAGGTGTTGATTATTTCCCTGTAACAGCACAGCTCTGACAGTAATGGCTGCAAGACAAATCACAGGTTAGTGTTCGTACCAGGGCTTTGAACCGGTTCAAGGAACGAAAACGAAAACCGGGAACTTTTTCTATTTCACATGGAACAGAAACGAAACTAGAAACTTTATTATTTTTTATGTTCCGGAACAGAAACGCTTATTAAAAATAATGGTAACCGGTTAATACCGGTTTTTATTTCGTTCCTCAAAGTTTCCGTAGCCTACAAATAAAAAAGTCATTCTTCTCCTGCGCAAGTTTCTATGACCCGCTGGGGTTCATTTCCTGTGTGACGTTCGCTGACTGAATGGAGAGAGCGGGAGGGTGGACTACTATCACATCTCCACATCTTAAATAAGACGTAAATATTGCAGTCTATCGTTATTCGAAAACGTCAATTTCAAACACGATATCAATATATTTGTCCACGTTAATGAGAGGCTCGCGAACATTAAATGACGTTAACCTCTGTTAGCCTATCAATGCATAGGGCCTGACTAGCCTTTGGTAACACACTAAACAAATTATCTTTCATTTTTGGCACTTTTTCTGTTTGTGTAGATGGGAAGACATACTGAGAATCCAAATCGCCAACATTTGAAATAATAATTGTTTTGAATTATTTCTTGTCTTATTTAATGAAGGTTGTAATAGAATTAGCCTACATTTGGCTGAAGCCGGATGAGACAGAGACATAATTTTATAGCCATTTGTTAAACAGCTGACAGGGAACGTAATTAACCGTTCCGGGAACGAAATTTTTTTGGTCTAACCGGTTCGGGAACGTCTATTTAATGGTGGAACCCAAAACCGGAAACGTTAAAATTCCGTTTCTGTTCGGAACGAACCAATAGGAAAAAAATTCTGGTTCAAAGCCCTGGTTCGTACAATTGTTCTAATACATTATCGTTTCTGTGTTCACCACTAACACAAGGGCTTGTATGGTGAGTGCTCCGAATAAGCCGATAAAAAGAAGTATGAAATTGGTGAAATGTGCGTTTATACTGCACATTATACAGTACCACTCAAAAGGTTGGACACCCCTTCTAATTCAGTGGTTTTTCTTTATTTTTATTAATTAATTAAAAGTCACTTCATGTCATAAAGTAATGATGTATGTCGTTTCTCTTTCCTTTGTTGAGCGGTTCTTGACATATGGATTACTACAGCTGTGGGATACGGCTATTTACTGTATTTTTATTATTTACTGTTTGATCTCAAACACATTAAGAGACAAGAAATTGCACTAATTAACTTTTGACGAGGCCCACCTCGTCAAAATTGAAAAGCATTCCAGGTGACAACCTCATGAAGCTGGTTAAGATAATGCCAGTAGTGTACAAAGCGTCATCAAGGGAAACGCTGGCTACTTTGAAGAATCCAAAATATATGAGAAATATATTTTCTTTTTTTTAACAATTTTTTTGTTTACCACATAATTAAGTTATTCCACAAAATCGAGTTGTACATGAGCTGATAGCCGACAAGGCGCGTAACCCCAAGTTGGCTATAAGCCATTTATGACAAGATTGAGTGGAATAGCTTTTTTTTCTGTCCGCATTCACTGGATTTTGAGAAACAGAGCATTTTTATTTTTGGCAAATTCGATAAATAAAAACTTTATACAAAACGTCCAACAAAATAATTTCTGCTTAGAATGTAAACAAACCGGCGAAATGACAGGAGCAATTTGTGAAAAATGCGATAATAATAATTCTTGAAAAATAAAAAAAAAGATGTGTTCTTACCATAAAATACTTTTATTCCATATTTTGTTGTCTTTTTTTTTTTTTGCAGGGGGTTTTGTTTTTAAGTAGAGTTTTTATTTCATCCTCGGTTGGTTCAGCAACACACTCCACCATTTTGTTTTTCTCTACTCATGGTATATGAGCTGATATCCTAGTAGCAGAGTAGCCAATCAGAGCCCGCGATTGCTCATATCCAGTGAATGTGGACAGAATAATTTCATATATGTTATTTCAAATTTTTAATGTCTTCAGTATTGTTCTACAATGTAGAAAATAGTCAAAATACAGAAAACCCTATGAATGAGTAAGGGTGTCCAAACTTTTGACTTGTACTGTAAATAGCAC